>NW_024749290.1:0-21016 GCF_018991925.1 Homarus americanus
TGACCATTTTGTTGTGTATGTTCAATTACCATTAGGGAAGAGACAGGTGAGATATAGGAGGAAGAGATTGAAACTAAACAAGGATGACACAGAAGTGTTTACCCAAAATATAGAGAAATGGTACAGAAATTATACACAAGTCTGTATGGATAGCTTTTATAATGACTTAGTTGGGGAGATAGAAAGATATTTAACTAAGGAAACACAGAAAAAGATAAATGATAAGACACATGGGGCTAGGAAACACTGCTATACCAATGACAAAATGTTGAAGGGATGGACACAAATGTTAAGGGCAGCACATAAAGATTGGGTAAAGAATGGTAGAAGAGAAGAAGATCGGGAAATCTTCATGGATATAGCCAAAATATGTGGGCAGGCTAGGAAGGAGGCAAGGGAGAAATATTGGCAAGACTTTGCACTGCACATTGGGGAGAGTAAAAATCTCAAAGAAATATGGCAGGATATTAACAAAATTAGAGGAGACAGGAGTAATTTTATTAGCCATCCTCATCCAGAGGAAGAACCTAATAAACTGGTTGACAAATGGGCTAAAGCTGCTAGTGTTGCCTCCCTGCCTAACAGGACAATAGAATCTTTAGATGAGTGGCAAAATGAAAGAAGAAGATTTATTTCATCAGCTCTAAATATTTGTGATGTAACATGTGTAGATATTACTCAAGATGAGTTATTAAATGCTGTTAAAAAAGGAAAATCTACAGCACCAGGCGAAGATGGTGTGACTTATGAAATTTTGAACTGCTTAGTTGGTATGGAAAATAGTCCATTATTAGATTTATTCAACATGAGCTATGCAGAGGGTAGATTACCAACAGAATGGAAGAAAGCGATAGTTATTCCTGTCCCTAAGGCAACTGGTGGATACAGGCCAGTGTCTTTAACATCTTGTTTTTCTAAGATGATGGAGAGAGTATTATTAAATAGGCTTGTATGTATTGTGGGGGAAAATCTATCTTGTAATTTATTTGTTTTTTGTGGAAGGGAAATGTACTTCAGACTGTGTTATAAAATGTTTATCAAATGATGCAGACAGATGTAGAGTTTTTGTGGATTTACAAGGAGCATTTGATAAAGCTCACAGTGAAGTAGTTATGAATGAACTGGCTGCTCTAGGGGTATCAGGAAAGTTGTTACACTGGATAGGTGACTAATTGCATGGAAGGAGAATCTGTGTATGGTATGAGGGATGTTTGTCTGAGGAAAGAGCACTTGAAATAGTCACTCCCCAAGGGGGAATAATGAGTCCAATGTTATTTAATGTGTTAATGAAGAAGATAGCCTCACACAAATATCCCAAAGGAGTTGTAACCATCATTTATGCAGATGACATCATATTTCATGGAAACTCTGTCAAAAATTTGCAGATTGCATTAAATAATTTTATTGTTCTTTCTCAAAAGATGGGCTTAGTTATCAATGAAGAAAAAACCAAGTGTGAATGTAAAGGAAGAGGAACTGAATCCGTTTTTCTAAATGGAAAAATTGTTGAGAAAGTGTCAAAGTATAAATATTTGGGAATGTATATTGGCTTTACTAGTGAAAGTAAAGAGGCAGAAATATATCATGTCCTCACTCAATGTAGAGCAAGATTACAGCCCTTGAAGGCTCTAGCATGTTGTGGTAAAGGTGCTGGGGTACCCATACTGAGAATGATGTATATTTCTACCATCAGATCACTTACAGACTATGCAGCACCTGTCCTCTCTTGTACTGGTGAAGGAAGGCTACGGAAGCTTGAGATCATGCAAAATGAAGCAATGAGAATAATTTTAGGGTGTCAAAAGAATGCAATGATTGAGATAATGAAAATGGAACTAGGTTTACAGAGCATTTCACAGAGGGTCAATGAAATTAATACAGTTGCAGCAGTTCGATTAATGAGAGGGAACAGTGGGGGTAAATTTGTACAAGATATAAATGATGGTTTAAAAGGTAAAAGGACCTTCTGCAGGCAAGGCAAGAGAGGATACATGAATGGATTAGTAAAAAAATGTAATCTGACACTCTGGTGTACAGCTGTTCAGAAGAGTTGTAAGAATCCACCCTGTCAAGAACGAGACGTAGAGTTAGACATAGTGCCTCTCACAATGAAGAAATCATTACATGAACCAGGACAGTTAAGATCTTTATATGGGAATAAGATTAGTAATTTGCCTAAAATAAACACATTGCATGTATATTGTGACGGTTCAGTTATATCAAGTGGTAGGGCAGGGTGCGGGATCCTTATAAGACAGTACACAGAACAAGGAAATGATGGCATCAAAATTGGACTTCGGTTGAGCAGTTTTATTTCATCAACACAAGCTGAGTTATATGCAATGTTAGTAGGATTGGAAAATGTTGTAAAGAGGCATAAAGATGCATATTTTTTTGTTGATAGTAGGGCAGCTTTGGATTCTTTGAACAGTGGGAGTCCAGTCTTTGAACACATTATTGGTTCATGTAGAAAATTAGTAAATACAATAAGGAAAAATGGCCATAATGTTCAATTTGTATGGGTCCCTTCACATGTGAAACATTACCATCATGTTCTCATGAACACAAAATTTACATATGGGAAAGATGGAAGTAGGTGGAAAGATTCAGTGTATATGAGGTTAAAATTAGGATATATATATTATTGGGAACTTGGAGCTGAGAGAAGTGAACAGAATAAAGAATGTAGAGTTTGTAGAACATCCAGATCCCATACCCTGCCACATTATATACTGGAATGCCCATTGCTTAATGTATATAGAAATGCCCATATAAATAATGTCCCAAGCAAATAGAGCGGATGTATAAAAATAGGAAAATAGATGAAATATTAAAGAAATATAGAAATTTTGCATCTAGAATATAACTATGTACTATAACTGATTATATGAAATATTAGGGATTTATGTGAGTCCTGAGAGGGACATTCCTGGACTGGGGTGGGGATGAGTTATGTCACTTCTAATATAAACATCTCCAGGAGTTAATGTTCTTTAAACACCTAAATAAGTGACATTTCGTGTGTTTACTTACAATTAAATAACTCAATGTTTTACCTTATTAATTTATACCTGATGTTATTCGCTCTATACCGGTACTGATTCTACCATACATCAATGCTAAATATATTTCAGTCTTATTTTATATTTTTCTGGAATAAATAATTTCTAATTTTTAATTGAGGAAGAAGTTGTGAGTATTACTTCCACGTCTTGGCCACCACATACCTCCCTCCTCCACGTCTTGGCCACCACACACCTCCACGTCTTGGCCACCACATACCTCCCTCTTCCACGTCGTGGCCACCACACACCTCCCTCCTCCACGTCTTCCTTCCTCTCCCTCCTCCCATCTTGGCACCTCCACCCTCCTCCCACGTCTTAGCCACCTCACCTCCCTCCTCCCACATCTTCCTCACCTCCCTCCTCCACGTGTTGGCCACCACTCACCTCCCTCCTCCACGTCTTGGTCATCACTCACCTCCCTCCTCCACATCTTGGCCACACGCACTTCCCTCCTCCACGTCTTGGCCACCACTCACCTCCCTCCTCCACGTGTTGGCCACCACTCACCTCCCTCCTCCACGTCTTGGTCATCACTCACCTCCCTCCTCCACATCTTGGCCACACGCACTTCCCTCCTCCATGTCTTGGCCACCATTCACCTCCCTCCACCATGATTTGGCCACCATTCACTCCTCTCCTCCACGTCTTGGCCACCACATATCCCCCTCCAACACGTCTTGGCCACCACTCACCCCCCACTCACTTATGAACTTTGTCATTAACTAAAGCTCACTCCAGGAGTCTTAGCTGTAAGTCTCACAGCGTATAATCTTACATACCGAGGATAAGCCTTGAGCGTTACATAAGGAAGGTAGCTGTAGGCTTTCTTATTGACTGTTAAACATTTATTTCCTGGTAAAACCCTTTTTTTTCATCTGTTTGACACATATGTTAATTTTGTTAAAACCAAGGATTATGAATGAAATATACAAGTAATCCTTCTTGGAAATTGATTCGAAAAACATTATCAAATACATAAATCATATTTCATTACGTGTACTCGCTCAAAATGCTGGATATAATGTTCGAAATAAACAAATATGAAGATTATATAAAATGTTTTCTACATTTTCGCTAATTACCTGAATAGATAAATTATTAAAGTAAATATATCTGTCCAGGTATGTGAGAAGGACATCTGTGCGGCACAGTGCACACACAGCAGGTGTAAGAGTGTTATGTTCATACACATTAACTCAGGCGGGAAGCAGTTTACTAACAACTGCATTACCTAAATTGAGTGAGAAGCGGAGATTTGTCTTTGCGTCTTAACTAAAATGATCTTTATTCCTGGACTTTTTGCTACGACAACTAAGACCTTCCTTAATAAATATATCGATCCTACAGGGGAAGTGTTGTTATTTATAGTTTGTTTTGTGGAACGTTATGAAGCCCCTCTTAGTTGTGGCGACAACACAGGCCTCAGTTATCACCTTATCACCGCATTACAGTAATTGACTCCCGCATTTAAAAGATTACGTAGTTTAGTTATATCCAATATGTTTGTCAAATTAAGTGCTGGTGGTTAACTTTTGGCAAGAAGCCAAGGCATTAACTGATGGGCTGTGTACTTAGTCTTGTCTACCGTTCCCTCACCACCAAATTTATGGGTCTGTGTCCAGACAAGCTGGCGGGACACTAATGGTTTCCTTATCTTAAAGTATTACCTATAAAACTGTCGGAGGTGTGAAGTATATGTCGACTGACGACTGACCGACCATTCGACACTGAAAAACAGACATACTGTCAGTTACGTAATGACCCCAGATAAGATGTGCAATGTTATTCATAAAGACAAGTATTTACAGTTACAATGTTAAGTACTGTGTTATGATGAAATATTATTGGAAACGGAAATGCTCCTAAACAACATAAACTGTCTTTATTCGCTTTATGTACCACAAATACAGTAAGTCGTTTGTCGCTGACTATCAAAATGGATCACAAAAACAACCCCAGATTTCTTCGTCTCTCAAATCATACACGGAGGGTTTTTTTTTTTTTGTACGGGGATTAGCCCACCCGGGCACAGGTCACTGACCCACATCGGGACCTGGGGGCGAAAATACAACAAAAACAAAAACAAAAACAAAAACAACAACAAAAACAAAAACAAAAACAAAAACAAAAATAATAATAATAATAATAATAATAATAATAATAATAATAACAATAATAATAATAATAATAATAATAATAATAATAATAATAATAATAATAATAACAATAATAATAATAATAATAAAAATAAAAATAAAAATAAAAATAATAATAATAATAATAATAATAGTAATAATAATAATAATAATAATAATAATAATAATAATAATAATAATAATAAGAATAATAATAATAATAATAATACAGTAATTCATAGTAAATAAAAATTTTAATCAAAAGTAAAATAAAATAATAATGATAATAATAATAATAACCCTAATAATAATAATAATAATAAAGAAATACAAAGAAAAAAATCAATAGTGGGAAACGCTACACTACAGTATATGTATGTTGTGTTATCAAGTAAGAGAAACAATTGAGACCCTGCAATTGTGTGTAAATGAGGCAAAAAGTCAGATCAGCAACCTGGGACTTGGTCACAATATTCGTGATGCCATATGGCAGCAGGGTCTACCATTAGACAACACATTATGCTTCCAATATCTTCCCAGGCGGTAGTACCTCCCTGTTTGACAGCTGCCTACTACACTCTATATCTACTGCTCTCCTCGTATCTACTTGTCTTCTATCTGCCTCAATTATTCAGTCATCCTATTCCATTATCTCCATAATTTCAAACATCAACACAATCTCTGCTTTACTTATTCAGACATTTATCTCTCTACCAAATGATCTTTTAATGTTACAGTCCTCACTCTGTCTTCTCTTGATCTTCCTCACCCGAACCTCAAGATAATTATTTCCAAGTTAGTTTGTGTCTTGTCATTCTATTATTGTAACCTCGTGTTTCACACCTCAACATCAGACGCTGTATTAATCCTTCCACTATGTCCGCCCCGTTTGGTGTAATGTCATACAGATCCTGAGCTTTTACTAGACACAGCTCCAGTAACTTTAATATTTTTTCTCTGCATATGGCCCACTTTCCCCCGACAACAAACAACAGTTTTCTTATACAGATGATTCAGCCCTTCTGACTGCCTCAGTCACTCAAAATAAAGTTTTCAGTGGTAGACAACAGACATCATCTCTTCCGGAGGATCTCGCTTGGATAGTTTAGTTACTAGTGGGATCTATCCACCGTTGTTTTCATCAACGCAACTAAACTAAAGTACATTTCAACATTGATTTTGGCATATCCATCAGGCCCAATTTTATGTCTTATTCAACCGGTAAACAGTTGGCAAGCGTTTACGTGAAACAGATGCTCACCCAGATTAATTACTGCTGTCATATGTGGGCAGGAAGTGGTGTCGTGGCACTTTGTCACCACTACTTGGTGCAGAGCAGAGGAGAGCAATCAAATTAATCCACAATTATAACCTTACCCTAACACTTCCGGTACTACAGTGACATCTCCCTATTCTCTCTAGTCTACACAGTATATATTTTCAAAGTCACTGTGTTGACGAAGTACCGTCGATAGTGCCAGCATCTTGCACCATCTATCGGCATTTACCGTATCTCTCAATATCCGATATTCATATCCCGGAACAGCACTTCTTGGAACTCTCCATTTCACAATGTTTTTCCTATGTCACAGCTTCCTGGAGTTTAAAACATCTTGTTGCAAATGTATCTTCACTCTTTGGTGATGGGTCGCCTTGAAAACGATGCCTGTGTAATCTCTCCCTACACTTTCTATTTGATATTGACAGTACATATCCTGGAAGTAAACCGAATATAATCGCTATCCAACTTTTCCAACCTGGACCTCTCGAACGGACTTCACCTCCTGAATCTCTATCATATACTAACTGTAACTTGCAGCAGAGTAGTGATGTAAACAACTATTGAATAATCCTTCTATCAGTTTTATGTTATTTGCTCTACTTCCAGAACAAACTTGCTCAACCACGACAGTTTCAGAGCCCTTCTCCCTGTGTGTAGTACTATAATACATTATGCACAAAGAGGAAACCTCAAATACATTTCCGTTCTTTATACCTCAACTGCCCGCACCACCACTACCATTTCCTCCACCCACACCCTTGTATTCAGATCACCAGCACCGACAAAGTATTACCTCTCTCGCTGAACAACACATTTCAGCTCGATTAATCAAAGAGCTTGTTTTTGTGTTTTGTTTCATATTCTTCGTTCAAACTTACCCAACATTTATTCTGGTCTCGATTTAGTCTATCTTCAACCTATTCCATAATGATCGTAAGCAAATTGATTCATATATTATCACATGTCTCCCTATCTGACCAAAACATTGAAGGTTGTTCTATCCCTCTTCTCTTGTCTATACCTAATAACAGCATCTCTCTCTCTCAGTATTTCTACCTCTCTCCTCCCATGTACTGTACACTACACTATCTTTCACCCTCTTATTCCGTCCAGCAAATTCGTCTCACTCACTGCCACCGTCCTGTATTGTAATGGTCGCCGTATATCATTGTAACCGATATTGCAGGAGCGTCTCTCATATTAGTCCCGAATTGCTTCTACATAGTCGATAACCAAATTTATCTAAATATAAGACATTGACAAAGAAGAGTTATCTTATAAGGAAAATAAACTTATATCTTCATGAGTAACATTCTCAATAAAAACACATCGGTAAACTTGCACCCAAACGAGGTACTAAATCAGTGAGTGGCGGCGAGTGTGTCCTCACTAGATGTGGTGTTGAGAATATCAACCTGGGATGAGAAAGATTTGTTGGTATTTAAATTTACAGAAAACGAAAGAAAAGATTGATAATATATGTATATTCAGGAAAAATAGTAATAAGTGAACCAACTATATATTGATCAAATAAATGATGACGTGCTCTAAATTCTATTATCAGTTGATAGCAACACGATAGCCAACCAACAAATAAAATGTAAATTACATACGACATAAAATTTTGGATATTCATAAAACAATTTACTTGACGTCAAAAGAGTTCTTTAAATTTTTTGTTGGACTGTAAAATGTATTTTGTAATTTGGCTTAAATTTCATAGTGGATATATTTTTGTCTCTTCTGCTTAACAATATTTCCTTGTTGCTTTCCATTTCAACTTATAATTTAATTATCTAGAAGATTCTTTAGACATTTTCAGAGCTGACTCACACAAGCAGTAAGATGAAAAAAGTCTGAAAAAACTTTATTACAGCTTAATTTTGTTCCTAATAGTTCTCTCAGAAAGATTTTGCCTCTTTGTTGTGTTATGTGTCGCCTCTTCTTACTCTCTCAAGTATTAACTGATCCATCATGTGTGAAGCATCTTGATGGGTCTTCGACACATGGCGATTTACACGAGTAATATTTGCCTACACATTAAATTCTGTTCCGAGAGCAAAAAAAAAAAGAAAATTTTTCGCATTAGTATCATTTTGTATGTTACTAAAATATAAATCTATTTATACAAAAGATATGTAAATTAATTGAAAAATTATATCACTAATACTGAAGCAGTAGACGATTCGACTAAAAACTCGCCCAGTGATATTCAGCTGTTGTAATAATTATGTTAAGCTGATAGAGAAGAGCTGATTCTAAAATATACTCCCACAACACCTTGCTCCAGAGTCTAGTTTTACCTAACAGCCTCGACAACATAATCCAGAGACGTCCTCCCCCTTAGCACAAGTTGACGACCCCTTTGTTAACAACATTATCTGGTCTTTTATTTATGACATTAATTACTAAGATATTATACATAACATTACATAGAAAATACATCCACTTCCTGTAATACCACATTGAGCTGATAATTATGAGGTGAATTACTACTTTTTATTCTCGAATATCAAAACTCAGAGCTGCATTAATAAAGTATATAACACATACCATTATACGAGTTAAGGAACATCACCCAAGGGTAAAGATTGTAAAAAGCAACAACACATTAGACCAGCAGTTGTGTATCATCAATTACCGGGGGGGGTGGTGGGGTAAAACTCTGCGGTTACCACACGCCAAGTTTCACTACCTTTCCCTCCCCCTTTTTTTTAAATATATATTTTTTACCTGTTACAATACTTTCCCGAATACACACGCCGTTGGTCTTTATATAACAACAAGAAAAATCTGAAATGACGAGTATAAAAGCTCCTAGGATCAGTACAGTATCTCAGTATGCATGTTTTTATTCACGTATCCGTACCGTATGTATAAAGTTCTCTATGTATTAATAAATTTCATCATAGTATGTCAAAAACCAACGAGTATGTTCCAATAAATTTATGTATATTCGTGATGTAAGAGTTTCATGGGTGATCGGGATGTCACTCTCTAAGAATTGTAATATTTGTTTTTTGGCACTTGAGGGATGTCCACCGTTATCTAGGCAAATATTTTCATCATAGTTTCTTATACATGTAAATAGAAAGGTATAATATTTGACCTTATCTGCCAGCCTTACAATAGCCTCGTTATGTCACCCCTTTCAGGTGCACCAGAGCTCCTTATACCACTCCATGGTGATCAATTAGTGTGCGTGTGTACTTGATCTTTATCTTTAATTTCACTACTTTTAAACTTTTTACCTAACCTAACCTAACCATTGGGTACTTTTCATATGGCTTAACTGTTACCAAAGAAAATTATTGATGGTGATCTCGGCCAATATTTTGATGGGACGATATCACTAAAATGGGCTGAGGTCACCACTGAATGTGGGCCGAGGTTACCACTAGATGTGACCCGAGGTTATCACTGGATGTGGGCCGAGGTCACCACTGGATGTGGGCCGAGGTTATCACTGGATGTGGGCCGAGGTCACCACTGGATGCGGGCCGAGGTTACCACTGGATGCGGGCCGAGGTTACTTGGCCGAATTTACCATAGGCCGACGTCACTGGCACCCGAGATTGTGCTGCTGTCATCAACACAAGAAAACGCCTCAACTCTTGTGTATATGTAAACACTGATATTATGATCTGATTTATAATTAAACCTGAAATGTTGGATTCTGTAAGTTAAAAGAGATTTGTTAAAGTATTATTTTTGGGGGGAAATTTAACTTAAACGAAGAGACATCGGAAAATTTGTTCAGACTTGTACCCAGAACCAGCAGAACCTGATGGTCAGTCCCCCCGTAAGGTCACGGTGTCTCTGTTATATAAAGTTTGTAAGGTGCTTATATATTACAGCTTCACTTCTCTTAATATACAGTATTGGTTAATGTATAAAGGCTATTTTATAATGAATAATTCACTCCTCTTGTATATCTTTGTCACATATTTATTCTTATACTAATACAATAAGTAGAGCAATGAAGAATATATATACTTTATCAATAAAATGATTCCATTATAACCATACAGTAGTTTAATAAGTCGGTAAATGAGGAAGTGAAATACTCTCTCAGAATTGTATCAACTTTATTAAGAAGAAGTATTTAGTAATTGTTTTATAACGCGTGGCATCTCCAAGACCATCTATGTTTTCAATCCGTTGACCCTCTAGAAAATACTTTGTGGTTCCCCAGTTGAGAAGCTCTGGTAGAGAAGTAGAGTGATAGTGTAGACACCGACACAGGCTATAAACCAGTTTAAAATAATACAGATGGGAAGTATACATGATGAGACTAACTTCGCGATTACTAACACATACTTAAAAAAAATCATTATGGAGAGGAACTATCCGGTACACGCAGTGAGTTTCATTTTGACTGATGTGTATGTGGGCGAACCTCCCATCACCTATAAGGCCATCAGTGACGGACACACCTGGTCTGGACTACTAATCAAAACAGCTTCTAATTTCCATGGTTAAGGATGCCTGATATTATTTCCCATTTGAAATACACTTAAATTTGGATTAATTCAGGTCATCGGACTTAAGTGACTTTATCTTGTTAAATTATTACCATTAGCTACAACAACACGGAATGTACTGAGCATCAGGTGAGCTTCTATAGGTTTTTAACCTTATTATGCTCTCGTTAACTAGTGGGTGGAGTAAACCCGTACCCATAATAAAACACCAGTTTGATAAAGGAATAATGACCGTGTAGAGATAAATCTGTGTTGTGGAGTAATCGCTTAATAGATGCTGTTTCACGTGATATTTTACTTAGACTAAAATTATCACTACCATGAAACATCTGTACGTGTTACCAAGATTAATATACAAAGATAAAGTTCTATAGAATATATCAATATAATCCTCAAATTGTTTTCTATATATGTTTTAATGTAACCTAAAACTAAAGGGCTCATCAGGAAATACTAAATAACGTATAAGTATTTTTTCTTTACAAAACAAAAATTGAATCCCTATTTGAAAACAGATATCTCAGACTGACAAGGTGACAGTTGGTTGCCTCTATTCCGGGCTTTGAATGTTTACATATATTTGATCCTAAAGGAGCAGAAAAAGTAAATTTACTTAAAATATGAGAGTAACATTTTTTTACCTAATCGTTATCAATTTTATATTATATGTAACCCCAAAAAAGAGTATTTTTATTACCTGACTGTGGCTATAGCTCTAGTGTGTTTACTTATGTGTTACCAGAGAATTAGGCTAAGGTCTGGGTGACTCCTCATACTTTACTTGAGCAAGAAATCTATTTTTTTCCCGAGATCGAGATTTTTAAAAGTTGAGATCAAGATCCTTCGCAATTTTAACATTTATGAATCATCTAAGGACTTGCCCGCCCAGGTAGCACTTGAGTGGCTAAACTTCAAATAGGATATACTTTTGGTCGTGTTTATACAACTATGACTATTTTCAAGTTAATGGATGGCTGGAGGTTTAGTGTTATTAAAAAAAAAATAGCGGAAATATTTACCAACTAGTATGGGTATATACTGTACGTACTAACTACCAACGGATTTACATTACCATGATTATAAATTAAAATTCCGGACCAAACAGACGTACAACTTGTGATACCCAGACCCACTGAGACCACCACCATGCACTCCTCTCAAACCCAGACCTGTTAAAAGATATCTACCGCCTGAATATTAAAATATTTGTGAAACCTTATTTTGATCCCATTGAAAATTCTTATGACATATACTCATAAGTTCCTAAGAATTACCAAATACCAATAATTAACTGTGCGACCATTACGACATGTCTATTTCAATCAATCAATCAAACATGTCGGTACAGTGATTTCAATGGCAACTATTAATTTACTAATCATTGTACTGAATTACGTAAGATTAGTAAGAATAAATGTTTTTTTTTTTAATTTTTGTCCTAAGGCTCAACAAATGGTAACGTCAATATAGCACCATCATTAAAATACAATATAGTTCTTTATTCTAACTCTCACTCACTGTCCTACACAGAATGTTTCTCTAAAGCATACATGTTAATTGTAATTACTGTTATTACACTCTAAACTAATTGATAATAACAATAACTCCAGGTGTTACACATTACTGCTGTCTAACTAAATCTGATTCGTGGAGAAACGTAAGCTGTTCTGGGTGAGGGTTAAAACTCTGCCTCTCTCCCCGGGGGTGTTGTACAGTCCTGAGAGTGAGTTATACGATACGAAGTCATTAGTTAAGAGGTGAAAGAAGATTATTAGGAATTGAAGAAAAAGTGGTGAAACTGAAATACAGTAGGAGTAGAAAGAATCTGGGCTCAACCAGATCGCTTCATCTTTCTTATTGGTGTTTTGTCTTTGTTCTGCTCCCTTGGGTCGTCAGACCTTTGTATTAATATTGGTTTATTTATATAATGCTGCTTACTATTATTATTTGTTATTGTTGGAGTTAGTGAGCCCGCCCAGGTCCTTGTGTAACTGGGAGGGTAGTCACATTTTTTTTTTTTGAGGTGTTAGTTAAGTGTTAGTTGTGTTAGTCTAAAGGTACACTGTATGGAGAGGCCTGCCAGGTTCTTAGTGGAGCTGGTTGGTCACTCTCATCTTTATTCCTCTAGTAATGTTTTATGTAGAAATGTGTATATTGAGGCAGGAGGTGGTTCAATTACTTCTTCCTGGCTGATATAACTGAGAGGGTAATCACATTATTATTATTAGTATTATTAATATATATATATATATATATATATATATATATATATATATATATATATATATATATATATATATATATATATATATATATATATATATATATATATATATATATATATATATATATATATATATATATATATTTTTTTGAGTTAGTGAGCCCGCCCAGGTCCTTGTGTAGCTGGGAGGGTAGTCACATTTTTTTTTTTTTACTAAGATGTTAGTTCAATGTTAAATGTTAAATGTTAAATATTAGTTATGTTAGTCTAAAGGTACACTGTATGGAGAGGCCTGCCAGGTTCTTGTGGAGCTGGTAGGTCACTCTCATCTTTTATTCTCTCTATTAATGTTTTATATGTATATTGGGGCAGGAGATGGTTCAATTACTTTCTTCCTGGCTGATTTAAACCAACTGTGTTCTTGGAATTCTTCGTTGTCTATATTATTTATCCAGTTTTGATATGTTTCTGTGTTAAGTTCAGTCACTTTTTTCCAAATATTTACAGCTTTGTTGTGTATATCTACATTGATTGCTAAGAGGTTTGCTCTCTTGTGTAGCTGTTCATTATTGATGTGGTCTGTATATTTTATGTTATATATAAATCTGAGGGCTATATTTTGTACTGTTTGTAACCTTTTAATGCACGTTTTACTAAGGGTGTTCAATGGGATGGGTGGGTAGTCCATAATTGATTTAACAAGGGCAATATAAATCTTTCTTTTGTTATTAATGCTAAGGTTCTTAAAGCGTTTTATTTTTGATAATCTTATTCTTGCCTGTCGTTCTTTATCTTTTAAGTATGTTATATATCCTCTTTTTGTTAGTTTTAATCCAAGCATCCTACCTTCAGTGTCGTATGGGTATAGTTCCTGGTCGACTATTACTGGACTTGTTTTAATCTTGGCTATTGGTATTATCTTGAATTTGTTCTTATTTGTCCTGATTTTCCATTTTTTCTCAAAATCATTTATGTTTTTTATCGCTCTTACCGTGTAGAGTGCCATAAATTGAGTTGATTTTCCTGGGTATGATACTATTTGAGTAATATCATCAGCAAACATTACATATTCGCTAAAGGGGGTAGGTTGAGGTGTGTCTGAAGTATAAATTGTATATAGTGTTGGAGAAAGGCATCCTCCTTGAGGTACTCCACTCTCAAGATTAAACATAGTTCCTAAAAAGTTTCCAATTTGAATTTGTGCTCTCCTATCATCTAAATAGTTACACAATATTCTTAGCAAGTATTCGTTAAGTCCCAGTTTTAATATTTTATATTTCAAGCCTAAATGCCAAACTTTATCAAAAGCCTTAGAAACATCCCTTAAAATTATATTGATCTGGTTACCTTGCTTTTTTCTATTGCAATTATTTCCGTTATTATAGCTATTGCAGTTAGGGTATTTCTATTGGGCATAAATCCATGTTGTCTGTTGTTAGTTTTCCCATGTTGTGTTAAAAAGGCTATAAGTCTTGAATTTAATATTTTTTCCAATAGTTTCCCGGTAATTTCTAATAAAGATATTGGCCTGTAGTTTAATATTTCCTTATTGTCCTTACCCTCTTTAGGAATAAATATCATTTTAGCATATTTTAGTTTGTCTGGAAAGTAACCAGTTATTAAGCATGCGTTATAAATGTTTAATAGTGTATTTAAAATGTTTTCAGGTAGATTCATGATCATATTTCGTGTAATACCTGTGAGCCCAGGGGCTTTTTCCTTAAATTTCACAGTGCATCATTTCTCCCATGGTTATTATTTGATTATTAGGTAATAAGTTATAGTCTATATATTGCCTTGGGGTGATTCTATGTATTTGTCTTCCCATTTCTTCTTCTATCCTTTCTTCGTGTTCACTATCAAAATCTTCATTTTCCTCATCTGATATTTTAAAAACTTTTACCCATTCCCTTTTGAATGCTGACTCTTGTTCATTTTCCTCGTGCAATTTTGTTCCATTTTGGTCTTTAATGTATGGTGTTTTTTGCTTGTTGTGCCCCATCATCTTGTTTATGGAAGTCCAAAATGTTTTTGTGTCTTTAGTCATGTCAGCCGCCATTATAATATCATTCCATTTTTTATTGTTTGCTTCCTTACATGCGTCTCTTAATTTTATCTGTAGTGCTATCTGTGTCGTATATAGCCATCTGTTACTGCCGTGTCTTTCCATATACCTGTTTATTTCATTGTAATAGGTCTGGATTAATTTAACTTCTTCTGGTAGTCTGTTGTTGGGTAATGTTCTAAAGTGTGAAGTAGGAGTGTGTTTGGTTATAGATGTTTTTATTGCTGAGTGCAGTCTGTCCATTTCTGAGTCTATATCTTCTGTTGTTTTCCCTTGTAGGTTAATCGAGTGGTGATTACTTAAGTCGTCTTTGAAGCTGTCCCAGTCTGTTTTACTCATTTTCAGTCTCTTTTTTATTGGTATCTGTATGGGGCTTGTTGACAGTGTTAGTATAATTGGCAGATGGTCACTGCCTGTAAGAGGTCCCTGTATTATATGGTAATTGAAAAAGGCTTTGTTGTTGGTAAAAATTTTGTCTGGTGTCGATTGTGTATTGTGATTTCTCCAGGTTGGAAAGTTAGGACCCAGATGATTGATTTTCCCTAAATTTATTAATTGATTAAGGGCGTTTCCCACGACGTTATTATTTGTATTGTCAAAAATCCTATGTCTGGCGTTAAAGTCTCCTAAGATGTACATCGGATGACTATTGTTAGCCAATTTTAATAGGTCTTCTATAGGTAAGTAGGGTCGTCTCGGTGGGAGATAAGTAGTAGCAATAATTACGTCTCCTTGAGTTGTATTTATTTTTATTGCTAGAAATTCATCCTGGAAGTCATCAATTAGTTTAAATTTTAAGTTTCTTTTAACCGCTATCGCTACTCCGTCATTTTTCTCGCCCGATTTATTTCTTTGGTTTACATAATAGTTAAAGAGTTTTATGTTGTTGTTTTCTGTCTCACCGTGACTGTTTATTAGTATAATGTCAGGGTCAATTTCTTGATATATATTACTTAGGTTAATTCTCTCGGTCTTCCAGTTTCTTACGTTGTGTTGTATTATTCTTAAAGTTCTTACTGTTTGTCTATTGTCCATTATTTCTTATACTTGGATTGTGGCAGTTGGAGTGGAGACCTATCATCCTGTTTCCCGCTTCTGACTCTTCTATACTCTGACGGGTCTACTATTTTAAAGTCTTTGGCCGTAATCTTTTGTTTGTCCGTAGTGATTAGTGACCAGACATAATCTTCACTTAGGGATTTTTCTTGATATGTCCACTTGTATATCCCTCCTTCACAGTTTTTTACTATTGTCCCTCCTGTTGGTCTCGATGTTGGGATTCCATGTTTTGTTGTAGTGATAACTTTTAATCCAATTTCTTCAGCAGATTCAGGTTGTATATTGTGATCAGTTTCCATCTTATCTTCTCTCCTCCTACTCCTTTGTCTTATAGTCTGTCCTTTTGTTATTTCTATCTTCTCTTTGTCACTTCTAGTCATTTGTCTGGGATCTCTATCAGTCGCTTGTGTTCCTTGTGTATCAGCTGTTGCTCCTTGCTCAAACCTTTGTTCGTCTTGATGTAGTCTTTCTCTCAGTTCGCTTGCATATGTTGTCTGAAATAGTTTTTCGGATTGTGGATTCTCTGGAAATATCATCTCTGGTAGGTTATTCAATTTAAACATTTTCCTTAATTCCTCATTGTATGATCCGGGTGCAATGATATTATGCAAATGTGCATGGATCATACTAATCATTACCTTATCATGTATTGGCTCACTTAGGTTTAATATGGTGGATTCTGGTCTATGAGCCTCTTGGACCGCTCTCTTTGCTATTTCGACGTATGTCGTATCCTTCTTGTCTTGTTCCTTTTTCCTTGTTTCTTGTTCCTTGTACTTTATCATGTGTTTTTTTATTGGGCATGCCATTGCTAACGTCCTATGTCCTATGTATGCATTCCCGTTTCTCTTACAGTTGAGACAGCCAACATGTGTATTCTTACATTCAGTGTAGGTATGGTCGTCGCCTGCACAATCTGAGCAGTACTTTTTTCTTTTTCCGGACAGTCTCTCGTTGTGTGTTCTTCATATTTGTAGCAGGAGAAGCAAGTTTGCAGACTGATGAATGTCTCCTTCTTTATTTGATGTGGTGTGACTGACATGTTGAATATTAGAAAGCCCTGTTGTAAAACTTTCTCAGCCATTGACACTTCTTCAAAAGTAATCTTAAAAACATGAGTATAGTCCTTTATCTTAATGACTTCTTCAATCTTCATCCACCTATTTTGGCGTTCCAGTTCATCTTTCAGGTCTTCCGATGTCTTCCTCCCGATCTCTTGATCGACTTGACGAACAAAAACTGATCTTTTTGCTTTTTGTTCTGGTGGCATGACAACAATAAGGCCTTCATTGTAAAATATATCTCTTGCTTCTTTTGAAAGGATTTTATCTGAATCAAAGTCATCTTTACAGATTACTTTAAAACCTTCATTGGTGCTGAATATTCTAGTTAGTGGGACTTGCAGTTTGTTGTAAGTGATTTCTGCCACTTTTCCCCTTCCAATAGAGTGTCCCTTATCTCTATGTTTTATTCTAATGCTAGTTGTCATCTTCTTGATTACATCTAATCCTACCTATAACACAGGAGGGGTAGGTCACCACGAGGTCAGGTCTTATATAGCTGAGGTAGGCGTGGCTTAATAGTTGACCTCCGTCATGTAAGGCGGCGCTGGTTGACCTAGACCACGAGGCACACACTGGGGAATTCGCGGGGTCGGCTACTCAGCGACAAGCGTTTGTAGGGGAGGAATCCACTACATTATCTTATTTTCTATCTGGAAATATCTGACATATTTTTATCAAGTTATTCCTCTGCATATTACTGTACAGTATTGAAGGACTGAGTTTGGTTGTGTTTACAAATGCAAAGGAACTTAAAATATGTTTATATATCAGTCAGAAAAAAATAATAAAATTTGATGAATTCTCAGGTTTGTTTTAGTTTCATCTCAAGAAGTGCAATAGCAGCACTGTAGTGGAAAAGTCATTGATTGGAGTACGTGCACAATGGTTAACAGCAGACAATAGGGATTCGGGAGTGCAATGATTTAAAACATGTTAAAGGTGCTGAGCGTTGTTTGATTAAAGTTGACTCGTGCAGCCTAATGTTTGACTAGAGCTGGCTGGTGGAGCTGAGTATTTGACTAGAGGTGAATGACCAGAACTGGCTAGTGTAACCTAGCGTTTGATTAGAACTGACTGGTGCAGCTTAATGTTTGACTAGAACTGGCTGGTGGAGCTTAGAGTTTGGTTAGAGCTGGCTGGTGTAACGAAATTAGAACTGACTGGTGTAGCCTGATGTTTGATTAGAACTGATTGGTGTTACCTGTTGATTGGCTAGAGCTGGCTGGTGATGCCTAATGTTTGGCTAGAGCTGGCTGGTGTCGCTTAATCAACCGGATATGTCTGTGGCCAGACAGCAATAATACCACATCAACGGTGACAAACACTGGTGACATGGTAATGACAGTAGGCACTTGATGTGCATCCGGTAATATCGAGGTGGTGAGCAAAAACGTGTTTATTAGTGTACCATGACAATAGTAAATCAGCTGTGGAGAAAAGGTAAAACTACTAATCTGGTAGGGTAATGAGTTAGGGCGGATGTAATGTGGGAACCCCGAGTGTGTACTGAACCCTAATTGTTCCATTGGGACTCAGTTCACTTTCGAAGCAGAAATTGTGAACGAAGGAGAGAGAAAGAGTTTGTTTGTTCTTGGTTCTGATCACCCTGCAAGATAGCGAGATAAGGCTTGTAGCTATTAATTTTTTCTCAAGCATACAAATCTTTTCGTGTATTGTATTAATGCCGGGAGGGTGGCCGTGTAGGTGCTAATCTCCTGAGTCTTAGCATTTGCCAGATAAATGGCAGGATGTTAGTCCACTCAAGGGTTGTTACATCATCGTCACAAAGATGTGGTAGGACTGTGAGCACCTCCAAATAAAGAATAATACGATTTTCCTCCCCTACAGGATACTTCATAATGGCCTCCAAGTATGAAAAACAACTTCCACCACGCAGTTCCTTTGCGTACGTCGGTGCCCATGGTTATAACCCGGACATTAAAGACATGAAGGGCATATTTTTTGCTAGAGGTCCAGGTGAGAATTAATTAGCTTCGTGTTGTTATATCTTTGTGGGCCCAAAAAATACATTTCTCACCATCTAACAGGTTGTCGGGTACAGTCAACTCCAAACACTGCTGTTATTGGTCAACTTTGTAACACTCGCCCAATTTCCTGTGTCGTCTACCGACTCCCTCCTTCATTCCTCTACTAACAGCCAAGCTCTCCATTCTTCATAATGTAAGCTGTCCTTGATACACTGTCCTTGCTCTCACTTTACTCCACACTTCTCATTCCATAACCTTTAAATCACAATTTCAGTGCACCGTTCTTTTAAATCTACTGGAAGAAGGTTCCCTACATTCTTCTACCTTTACTCCGTAAGCACCTCCAAACTTCCCAACATACTTATGAAGTAAATTTGCCTTTTCGTATCTCATTTGGTTTCGTAAAGGATCTCCTTGTTAAAAAAAAAAAAAAAAAAATACCTGCCCCTTGACATCTCATTTCTGTAACACTTGAAATGTCTTCTACTTTGGTCTAAGATGTTACCCGTTAACTTTTCTATCAATGCATTATTCTTATCACATATCCTACACGGTTTTTGGAGTAGTTTGAAGTTTGTGTATCGTTTTTGTCTTCAGTCATCATGTTTAATAAACACATATGTTTAGTACAATATTAAAAACCATATCTACATCAGGCATTGAGTGCGAATTGCTTTGTTGTGCAAGTGGGAAAACGCATAAAGAATGAATTACTTTACTTTACTTTTATCCTCTTCGCCACTGATCGGCTTGTTAGCCGCTTGGGCGATCGGTCACGACTCTTTTCCTTTATATTCTTCACCAAAAGGTCGGCTCGCTAGCCGCCCGGGCGATCGGTCACGTCTCTGTCACGCACTGTTGGCAAATACTGGGCATGCACCGGCTCCTGAATGTACCTGAACCCGCTCCAGTGTTGGTCAAGTCTTCTCTTGAAAGAGCTCACACTCGGTGCCGTCACAACACTTTCTGGTAGATTGTTCCAAGAGTTTACAACCCTCACTCCGAAAAAGTTTGCCCTCACGGTTTTCCGGACTTGCGGCTTCTTCAATCTTGAGCTGTGACCCCTTGTGGGGCGAGCGTCCGCCAGCTCCAAGTAAGGACACTCAACTGAGTAGTGCCCCCTGAGATGCTTATAAACCTCAACTAGGTCTCCCCTTGCCCGTCTGTAGTATAAGCTAGGCAAGTTCAGGCGCTCCAATCTCGCAGGGTAGCTGAGATGCCGAAGTGCAGGCACCAGCTTGGTGGCCCTCCTTTGAACATTTTCAACCAACTGACAGTCCCTAGCATATCTCGGGGACCAGATGGGGTGACAGTACTCCAGATGGGGAAGCACTTCACTCCTGAAGATCGTCACGAGGGACGGACCGTCTAGATATCTGAACGACCTTCTTATAAGACCCAATAATTTATTTACCTGATTTACCTTCTTCTCACAATGGCCCGAGAACTTCAGCTCATTGTCAACATACACACCTAGGTCCTTCTCACACACAGTCTCAACTAGTACATTTTCTTCATCCCGTTGGGACATATGGTACGCCTCCTTACCGTTGGTACGCCCCAGGTGCATCCTCTTACACTTCGTGACATTGAATCTCAGCAGCCATTCCTTCGACCATTTCTGGAGGCCACAGAGGTCCTTCTGCAGCT
>NW_024749291.1:0-47371 GCF_018991925.1 Homarus americanus
AAAGGCATGACGTGAGTGATTCAGTGGGACTCGAAGCGTTATGAGACGCTCATTGATCCCAATAGCCATTTCAGTTAGCCTGTGTAGGATGCGTTGGCGCATGGCAAAGCCAACTCCATAAATGCGGTTTCTCTCTGCAACAGGCTTATCCTTCCAGAAGAAAGTACAACCAGACTCCCGTTCTGTGAGCTGGCTCTCATCTGGGAGCCCAGACTCACCTTCCTTAGCACCCACACTCCAACCATGTTAGGCCATGCAACAGACAAGTTCCTTCACCATTCAACACACTTATTCAATCGATTTCAACGTAATAATTCATGAACATCAGTCACTTTCATCACTAAGAGCATCTATCAAATCACTTTTCATGTTAAAAAAGAACTTTTACAATATCAGAAATTTAAATTACCTTTGTACACAAATCTGCCTTAAACTCGATCTCTTCAGCTTTAATTTTAAGGCTTGTTAGAAAACCATCTTCTTCACGCCCTGCTTTGAAGGGCATTATTGCCTCTGGAACCTAAAAAAGAAAAACCTTGTAAACAAGGAGACAGTAAGACTTTACAGTACTGTATGCACTAATACAGTAATCCTTCTGCTGTGACTTGTGTCATGATGTTGGGGCAATTGGATAACAATTGTGAATTCTGGTTATTATCTTTTACTCCTAATGTTTGGAAATTCTAATTCTCAATTGTCATTTAGCATGACCCATAATCATCATGTTATTGCACAATAATTATATTTCAATAAGTAAATGAACTGAGGACTGTAGATCAGTGGGGATTTAGTCTTTGCATTTAAATTATTTGGGCGTGTTCTCTGATATGAATCACCATTTTACAGTCATTTTCCATGCTTGCATGCTCTAGTAAGTTGTAAGAGCCTTGGAACTCAGTGAGAAATTTAACATAAAAGTTGCTAGAGATATGCCTTGTAACCTGCTCAGTTTTGCTATTGTAGCTATAGAGAGGTTGTGTGTCATATGGTTGGATAGGGTTGATGGCCTTTAGGTCTTACTGATTCAAACATCAGGAATTCGGTACAATACTGTATTCTTCTGACTATTGAAGTAAGAGAGAAAGAAAAAGAACTGCTTTCAGTATAATTTGATTCTGAGGATGTACAGTACAGTGCAGTACAGTACTGAGAGTGAGTATAAAGTAGAATTCTCATTGCTGATTCAAGCGAGTGTAGATAGTGCAAATATGTCATTATGCAACTTTCGGTGCTTCTTTGCTACGGTAAAGGCGTTTATTTTAGATGCACGGAATAGCTAACGCGTTGGCTATTCTGTCTGCGCAGACGCTTCTGCTATTCTGTCTGCGCAGGCGCTTCTGCTGAGTTCTGCGCATAACACCTTGAGGGGGAAAGGGAAATACCTTGAACAGGCGTCAGCATGTGTAGCGCCTGCATATCTAACAACCAATCAGCAAGTTTTTCCAGTAGGTAAATTTGCAGACCATGGCCGCTTATGGAGAATATTTTGATTAATATTGAATAGTTGGGGGCATGTAAGGCAATAAAAATACTGTGATATAATAATAAAAATAATTCTATATACTGTAGTATATTGGATAGGACCTAAAACAAAGCGTATGGTGTGAAAGAATTGAAAAGGATCGCACCTAGTTAACACCTGATTTGGCTCCGCCTTTTTATAAGTGGGTGTTGTCTGATTTCATTAGCCGTTGGTGACTTTGGTGTAACAATATTGATAATTACTAAAATATGAATGAAACTTTAATAACATTACTCATAAGATACTTTAAGTAAGGATGAACAAGTTGATTACAGTTCTGTAAGTGCAAATATTATGACTTAAACTAATCTGATATTCGTCATATTTTATGTATAAATATGCGAACACCTAGCCTTGCGAGACAACATACGTAGTGTGGTTTCAGAGTCCAGGAGAAATTACCTATGCAACCGGCCCAATTTTTTGTATTATATTCTTATTTATTGTTGACTGATTGACTTTTTTTTCCTTTTTATTTTTCTTTCCAAATTTGTCTATATATTTTCTTCACTGTTTCTTTCTGTATTGTGTCCAAATAACAGTTCTCCTAATTTTATTGTTTTCTGAAGACTGTGTTGTACAACAGTTATTCACAAGACTCGGTACTGCCGTATTTTTTAATGGCAGTCCGGGAAAGTTAACGTGATAGTTATTCCATGCATCTACAAAAAACGCTTTAAGTAAAAATGAAAATTAATATTTTTTCATAATTTTGTTAAATATGCATTTTTTGTATTATTGTAAGAAAAAATCAAAGAAAAAATTACTGACTTTGTCACAGCTAGGACCACCTAATTTGAGTAGGAACGATGGTAAATTGCTATGGGAGGAAATAAAGAAGGCATCTGATAGAAACAATGTATGTATTCTAGGCGATTTCAACTTTTCAGGCATAGACTGGCAAATGAATTTTAATACTGATAAATGCAAGGTACTACAGATAGGGAAGACGAATACAAACGTTAAGTATAAACTAGGTAACACGGAAATAGAAAACTCAGTTTGTGAAAAAGATCTAGGTGTATTTGTTAGCAACGACTTGAAACCTAGAAAACAATGTATTAGCGTTCGCAACAAGGCAAACAGGATTCTTGGGTTCATATCAGGTCTGTGAGTAACAGAACTGCTGACGTTATCTTGAAATTTTACCTAGCATTAGTGAGGCCACACATGGATTATGCGGTTCAGTTCTGGTGTCCTTATTATAGAATGGACATAGATTCTTTGGAGAGAGTACAAAGAAGAATAAAAATGATCCATAATATTAGAAACCTTCCATATGAAGAAAGACTGAAAAGCTTAGGCTTACATTCATTAGAGGCGTAGAGTTAGGGGAGATATGATGAGGTGTACAAGTGGGTAGTGGGATTAACAAGGGTAAAATGGAAGATGTTCTGAAGCTCAGTAATAACGAAATAACTAGAACAAATGGCTTTAAATTAGATAAATTCCGATTCAGAAAGGATATAGGCAAGCACTGGTTTGGTAATAGAGTTGTGGATATGTGGAATAGGCTACCGAGTGCTATAGTAGGATCGGGGACGCTAGGGAGCTTCAAGACGAAGTTGGATAGGCACATGGAAGTGCTGGGATGGGTGTGAAAGGGATCTGCCCTGTATGGGCCAGTCGGCCTCCTGCAGTATCCCACTTTCTTATGTTCTTATGTTCTTATTCATTAGCCAGAAGCTGAAGGGTTAAATGCTGAAGACAATACTGTATTGTAGTGACTTTGAATAATTAATTTCAATATGAAGGCTCAGAAGTGCCTATACATGTACTGTACTGTACTGAACACCTATACTACAACAGGCTGATGTAACTGAATAAATTACAATAATGAGTATTATGATAACTGAGTTAATAGTATACTGTACAGTACAATATGGGGCTAATGTATGAGATGGTGCCTCTAAGAAGGGCCCTGTCCACTTAGTGCAGTATTAATAACAGAGGAGGAAAAATGGCCCATAACTCAAAACAAAACATTTGCATAAGAAATGGTTATCATCAGGAATTTGTGTTTTTTATATTTATATTTATCCAAAATGGTGTTCCTAATATGATAATGTGGAAAGCTATGTTTGGCAAGTTTCTGTATTCATGAAATAATGATTGAAAGAGAATTTTTGCTTCCATACCTGTAACAGATAACTGACACTAAAAGCAAAGCATGCCATATCAACAGGGAATTTTCTGGAATTTATGGATCCATCATACCAGCCAACGAATTTTCCATTTTTCAACACGGGTGTTGAAATGCCTGTATGTGTCACTAAACCAACAGGCCACATTGACACACCCTTTGTATATCGCATCTGTTTGAAGAAAATATATATAATAAACAGGACATGCAAGTACGAGTAAAATACAGTACAGTACAGTACACATGCATACTCAAATGAGGAGGTCACAATTTGTATTCTTGCTGTAAATACATGAATTCATATTTTGTCACTTAACACCTTTATTGTATCTGTATCTGAATCAACAAATTTGTTTAACTACCGTACTGTACTGTACATTTATCACAAGCATCATACAACGAACTAACCTTTATTCACAGTACAGAAAGTTTTCAAAGGAAAGACAAACCTCTTCGAACACCCTAATGTCATAGGTGTTGTCATCATCGGCAAAGTAAACAACCCCTGTTTTAGCGTGTGTCCTCACCCACTGAAGACCTGCATTACGGTTAGCCACGCCCCTGGGTTTAACACGGAGCTTCTTGTACTCATTTGGCATTGGAGCTGTTGAAAGTGGGGCAAATGGACAGCTTAAAAATTTTGGAATGGAAAGTCTTGGAATTCAGGTACAGTAGCGAGTAAAAAGTGATTTCCCCCTATGTCACTCCATTACTCTGGTGAATTAAAAGATACAATCATTGGCCTACTGTGTATCTAACTTTAACTGGAACAATTCAATGACAATGAGCATTACATTCTGAGTCTAAACCTAAATGTTATTGTTTGTAGTATTGCTTGTGTTTTGTTACTGCTGGTTTAGTGATGGTTTGTTTAAATTTCTAATAACTATGGTAATATTTCTTGGAGAATTGTGTGGTTTAGCTGCAAAAGATATCTTAAATAGTTTGTACCCAAAAATGAAATCCAGATTTGTAAAAACTACATTGACAAGTTAAAAAATGTGTTACGTCTAAATGAAATTGTTGTCAGTACTGTCCAGTATTGTACTTGTAAGTGCAAAAAAATAATACTTTGCAGTGCAAAAAAATACTTTTGACTGGCCATGTTACCCACATGGACAACAATAGACTGCCAAAGGAGCTACTTTGCAGTCGCCTAACGAATAGCAAACGTAATGCTGGCGGGCAATTGAAAAGGTATAAGGATAGACTTAAAACAAACCTGAAAAAATGCCAAATCGACCCCTTCACCCGGGAGTCGATTACTCCACATCGTAACGCTTGGAGGAGCACCACACGAGAAGGTGTCAATACTTTTAAGTTAGCCCGACTACAAACCGAGGCAGACAAGCGACAACGCCGGAAAGACGCTGCCACAGCCCCTCCTGCAGTAGATGGAGCCCTCTACATGTGCTACGAATGTTAACGACGCTGCGGGGCCCGTATTGGTCTTTTTAGTCTCCTTAAAACTTAACAACCTAGGTGACATCCCTAATAACTCATATCGTTGTATCATAGCTGGATGATCGTCATACTCGATTCCGAGTGACAGCAAAGTACTGTAGTATCTTACCCCAGAGGCTGCCGGACGAATTTGTAGATTGCTGTTGTTCAAGGTCTAGTGGGTCGAGGGAAGGCTTGTAGATGAGGTAAAACAACACTAGCAGACTTCCACACACCATCATATGCATTAGTAACCATCTCCTGTAACACCACCAACCAGTTTATATGTAAATGTTCCAATACGACTTTCAGTGGTCTAATGCAAGTTTTAAGTTGTCTAAAGAGTTATTAGTTCTCTAATACAGGTTTTAAGTTGTCTAAAGAATTATAATTTTTCTAATGTAAGTTTTAAGTGGTCTAATGACAGTTATTAGTTCTGTTATGCAAGTTTTAAGTGGTCTAATGAAAGGTTTTTACCGGTAGTACTCTAATGCAAGTTTTAAGTGGTCTAATGAAAGTTATTAGTTCTGTAATGCAAGTTTTAAGTGGTCCAATGAAAGTTTTTACCGGTACTACTCTAATGCAAGTTTTAAGTGGTCTAATGAAAGTTTTTACCGGTAGTACTCTAATGCAAGTTTTAAGTGGTCTAATGAGAGTTATTGGTTCTTAATGCAAGTTTTAATTGGTCTAATCAAAGTTATTACCGGTAGTACTCTAATGCAAGCTGTAAGTGGTCTACTGCAAGTTTTAAGTGGCCTAACTCACGTTTTAAGTGGGTTAATGCAAGTTTACAATTCCCTTACATATGTACCATATATACTGTACATGTAGAGAATAGCAGCAGGTATTTATTTATTTATTCTCGTGGCCACGTACCGAAAAGACCCAACTGGTGTAAAGTTGTAGCGACCACCATCGCTATGACTGAAGAACCCAAGAACCCAAGGGACTTTATTCCCCTAAGTAGGCAAATAATAATTATATTTTAGTGCAAATGTGTTACTTAGAGAAATTATCCCTAGTTTTCTGAAGTTGGATGTCAATAACCTTCTGACTCTATATAGATTGTTTTTATTTAATAATGTGGTGTTTTCAAACAGTATCAAATAAGGCTCAATGGGAATAAAGTGTGTTATATACTCCGCAGCCGCTTGGCGACGCCAACGTCGCAAAGGGTAAAAAAATTAGCGTCAGAACCCTTGCTTAAATCAATCTGGCAAGACCAAATAATTCTGTAATTTAATATAAGTGGGAGAGAACAAGTACAGGCAACGACGTAACCCCCAGGGAATGAATGGTATTGTGTTAGGCTCCCTTCAGGCTGCACAGTTTAAAAATACAGATTTCAATGGGACCCTTCACACGATCGTGAGCGGGAAAAGTTCTCCTTACATGCGCCGTCACAGGCTGTGACTCATAACACGCCTGTACTGCTAACCCGCAAAATGAAAAAATGAGCGAGTGAACGGCTGATAAAATTACATATGCCCGACCGAGTGGGTGAAAACACGCTCGTGTGAAGGAATCCTTATTGTTACCTTGGAGAAACCACTGCGCAGCTGCGAACACACTTGGGCTAGTTTTAAAAAAAACACACCGGTGGTTTATATGAGTGATGTCAATGGTGATGTCATATACGAGTCATACATTCTTTTTATTTTTTTCATCCATCTGCTGAAGGAATTGCCAGACCGTTTGTGGATTTTCATTTTATTGAAAGTATGTACATGAGGCCTATCCCCCCGTTATGAGCAATGCAGATAGAGCTTACTGTGCAGCATACTGAGCAGAAAAAGTTGGGCTGGGCGTTGAATGTGTCGTTGTCAGGTGGGTATACAGTATATTTTATTACCGAGTCTCGTGTTAATGGTGTTTTCTATCGAAGGTTTATCTTAGATTAAAAGATGGCACTTATAGAGCTACAGCTGTACCTCAAAATATTACAGTATTCATCTTCAGGCCATCACCAGTCTTTTATATTACTGTATGTAGGTGCTTATAACTGCTTTGAGCTCATATAAGAACATTTGACTGTTGCCACAGTCCCAGAACTGCTGTCAATTTATCCTTGCTCGAGTATTCATGTGAGTACAATTTTACCACCTACGGCGACAGACACAACTACCCAGATCTATCTCACTTAACCAAACCAGACCTAAGGCTGTTGTTCTGGCAAGGTTTTACTAACTAAGGCTGAGTTTACTTAAGACTGATACGTATTCTTCATCGTCAAGTGTGAATTATTGCACACACGTACTTTTTTTTTTATTGGGCACCTCCCCTACATCCTTGTGTAAGGTGAAGCGCAGAAGCGTTTACAGTGCCCACCAGGGAAGCATGCTAATTTCATGCTTGCCTTTATGTGTCATGAGTTAAGGGCGTAGAAGCCTGAAGAGTCAAGGGCATAGAAGACTGAAGAGTCAATGGTTTATGTCATCAAGTTATTGGAAGCTCCAAAAACTTGTTCCTGAATACGAATTCGCAATTTTCGATTTACAACAGGTACCTACTTTACTGCTAGCTGAACAGGGACTAATGGGGGCTAGGAAGTATGTCCAAACAACTTCCACCGGCCCGGGAATCGAATCCGTGATATCTCGCTTGCGAAGGCAAGGGCGGTACCACTCTACCACCAACATCCCTCACACACGTACTTAAGTGTTGGTAGTGCTGTGGTACCGAGCGTGTCTCGCGATTGTGTTCTGGGTTTATTCCTGACCTGGACAGATATAAGAAGGGTTTTACCCAGTTCGACCCTGCCAAACGTCGCAGGGTTTTTTCAGTTAAGCAACAGGCTGCGATGTAGATACTCTACCCAATCAACCAATTCCCTGGTACGCCAGGTTACTCCTGTAACAGGACACTAAACAACAAAGGTCATAACAAGGTAACAAGGAACAGACCAATCCGCCGAACAGCTACCTAGTGAGCTGATATGTAGTGAAATAATAAATAGAAATGTCAAGTATTTCCCCAATCTCATCATCACCGTTTCATGACCATTATTCACACTTGTGTGGGTTAACGATGATTCCCTTATGCCGTGATATAGCGGTTAGCTTCAGGCAAATTTGTAGTGAGGTTTACTGCTGGCTTCCTTTCCTATCGCCAACCCGCTATTACAGAGTGGAAACTGGGCGTTATATGTGTAGAGTCAGCAAAGAAAGTACATTATCTCTACCCCTGCCATCTGCAACATTCTGAAACATTGGACAAACTTAAAACTTTTTCCTGTGCTTGTAGTTGTGTATTGGTAGGCCTGCTGCTGTTCTTGTATGGCTGTGTTAGTATAAATCACATTTCATGATAATTCTATATTTATTTCATCCGTTTGTATGTTACGGTACCTTGGTCGTGTGTAGAATATAAACTATTCTTTAATACATGTAAATACATTATGGGTTGCAATATTTCATGAGGTATATATAAAGGAAAACTACTTGCTGGTGCATTTGGAAAGTTAACACACTCGTCTTTCATAACACAAACCTTTCGTTATAGTTCAGCAAAATCATGGTATTTTTATCTATCTATCTCCATCTGCCTGCCTGCCTGCCTATATCTATCTATCTATCTATCTATCTATCTATCTATCTATCTATCTATTTATCTATGTTGACTCTTAATTTAAGAAACAAGTTTTCTTCTATAGATGGTTTGTGTAAGGTGGCTATTAAATTACATGGTATAAAAAAATTAAAGTTAAATACAAATAAATCGCTGTTTGTTTGCGCGATCCATGTATATGCTGATAACTAACCACATAGGAAAAAAGAAAACAGGAAGTCTCTTGCTGACCAGCAGCCGTTTCTTCTCCTATAGAATATATGGGACTAGGAGGAAATCCCCCAAGATCTCAACTTTTACTTTTACTTACTTTATCCTCTTCACCACTGATCGGCTCGTTAGCCGCTTGGGCGATCGGTCACGTCTCTGTTACGCACTGTTGGCAAGTACTGGGCATGCACTGGCTCCTGAATGTACCTGAACCCGCTCCAGTGTTGGTCAAGTCTTGTCTTGAAAGAGCTCACACTCGGTGCCGTCACAACACTTTCTGGTAGATTGTTCCAAGAGTTCACAACTCTCACTCCGAAAAAGTTTGCCCTCGCAGTTTTCTGGACTTATGGCTTCTTCAATCTTGAGCTGTGACCCCTTGTGGGGCGAGCGTCCGCCAGCTCCAAGTAAGGACACTCGACTGAGTAGTGCCCCTTGAGATGCTTATACACCTCTATTAGGTCACCCCTTGCCCGTCTGTAGCATAAGCTAGGGAAGATGAGGCACCACCATCAATTATCATCTCCAGGAAAATGAGAACGGAGACGAATCAGATTGTTGCAACTACCGCGGGATGTCGCTGCTGTCCACAGTTGGTAAGTTTCTCGCCCAAGTCCTCTTTAACAACATTTGGAGAAGCACCGCACGAGTGTTAATAAAACCTGAGTTTAAAATTCATTAAGTCGATGAAACTGTATCTATTGTATTTTGCAAATATTTTTGGTGATATACTATAATTATTTTAATAGTACAGATATTAACCAGGTGTCATCTATCTTTTTGTAAATGTCGTAAAGTACGTTTACTTATCTTATTTAGGTACACCATGGCGACAAAACACCTTCATCGATCTTCACCACTCCCAATCTTTTTGTGGTTACCCACGTAATGCAGTATATATATATGACGCTTCGTTTATGGCATTGCCCAATTCATAAACTGGGCAGTCATTTGATCCAGTTAGTGAAATGGGTTCCTAACCTAACTTAAACCAAGCGGTCATAACCTTACCCCGACCCAACCTAATCTATCCAATCCTGACCTACATTAACCTAACCTAGGTTAGCAAAGTTAGGTTGGGTTGGTTTGATTTAGCGTAATTTGGGAATCCATTTCACGGAATGGACAAAATGACTGACCAGTTTATGAACTGGGCAATTCCATAAACGGGGCAAATCATATACAGGTACACTATGATTTAAATTAAAATTCGAGTGCAAAATTTGTAACATATACTAACACGTTCTTAATATGTCACATCAGTTTCAGTGTTACACTTCAACTTCATGTGACGGTTTCCGAACATCGTGAAAATAATGCTGTACGTGTACGTATGCACCGGTAAATATCTGATCTACTATATGGCTTGTCTTGCATCAGATAATATTGCAAATGAATTTTGCGCGAGTATGACATTTCGTTGTAGTGTTTACCTTTGGCGTTATCGATGTAATTTCAAAAGTAAAGTGATAAAGATATAATTCATCTAGGTTTGGTTGATATCCCGGGCCGGATTAAGCCCTGCTAGGGCCATGGCCAAAGAATATATTCACGCCAGTCTCAACATGAGTGCCACCCCTGGCCCCGGAGCGCAGATTGTCTCGTCTTTTTGGCTTAGAATTGTAGGAGTTATATTAATGATTAATGTTCTTTTTATTTTTCACACATACACCGTCACAGCTGCCTCACACACCCTCACACACATACACCGTCACAGCTGCCTCACCCACCCTCACACACATACACTATCACAGCTGCCTCACACACCCTCACACACATACATCGTCACAGCTGCCTCACACACCCTCACAAACATACACCATCACAGCTGCCTCACACACCCTCACACACATATACCGTCACAGCTGTCTCACACACCCCACACACACACACCGTCACAGCTGCCTCACCCACCCTCACACACATCACTATCAAGCTGCCTCACAACCTCACAACACATACGTCCTTGCTGCCTCACACTCCTCACAACATACATTCAACAGCCTGCCACACCCCCCACACACATACAACCGTCACAGCGTCTCACACACCCTCAAACACACACCATCACAGCGTCCTCACCCACCTCACATACACCCATCACAGCTGCCTCACACACCTCACACACATACACCATCACAGCTCCTTCACACACCTCACACACATACATCGTCACAGCGTTCACACACCTCACACACATACATTCTACAGCTGCCTCACACACCTCACACACATATACCGTCACAGCTGCTCCAACACCCTCACACACACACACACACACCGTCACAGCTGCCTCACCCACCACACACATACACCGTCACAGCTGCCTCACACACCCTCACACACATACACCATCACAGCTGCCCCACCCACCCCTCACACATACACCATCACAGCTGCCTCACACACCTCACACCTTACACCGTCACAGCTGCCTCACACACCCTCACACACATACATCGTCACAGCTGCCACACACACACCTCACACACACACACTGTCACAGCTGCCTCACCCACCTCACACACATACACTATCACAGCTGCCCCACACCCTCACACACATACATAATCACAGCTGCCTCACCCACCTTCACACACATACACTCATCACAGCTGCCTACACACCCTCACACACATACACCGTCACAGCTGCCTTCACACCCTCACACACATACATCAACAGCTGCCTCACACACCCTCACACACATACACTCGTCACAGCTGTCTCACACACCTCACACACACACACCGTCACAGCGCTTCACCCACCCTCACACACATACACCATCAGCTGCCCCACCCACCTCACACATACACTATCACAGCTGCCCTACATATTACATACCGTCACAGCGTTTCACACACCTCAACATCCACCATCACAGCGTTCACACACCTCACACATATACCGTCACAGCTGTCTCCACACACCTCACACACACACACACCGTCACAGCTGCCTCAACCACCTCACACACATCACCGTCACAGCGCCCCTCACACCCTCACACACATACACCATTACAGATGCCTCACCCACCTTCCCACATCACACCACCCCAGCTTCTGCCACACCCTCACACACATCGCCGCCTTCAACCATTACACAGCTGCCTCACACCACACACCTATACACCCACTTCATACACACCTTTCACACAGAAGCTACACACACCTCACACACACACAACACGCTCACAGCTGCCTCACCCACCTCACACACATACACTATCACAAGGCTTCACACACTCTCACACATATCGTCACAGCTGTCACACACCCTCACACACATACATCGTCACAGCGCCCTCACACACCCTCACACACATACAACCGTCGCAGCTGTCTCACACACCCTCATACACACACACCGTCACCGCTGCCTCACCCACCTCACACACATACACCATCACAGCTGCCCCACCCACCTCACACACATACACCATCACAGCGCTTCTACACACCTCACCCACATACACCATCACAGCTACCTCACACACCCACATACACTACGACAGCTGCCTCACACACCTCACACCCATACACCGTCACAGCTGCCTCACATCCACCTTCCACATACATCGCTGCCAGCTGCCACACACCCCTCACACACACACACACCGTCACAGCTGCCTCACCCACCTCACATATTACATCATCACAGCTGCTCCCACACCCTCGCACACATACACCGTCACAGCTGCCTCACACCCACACACACATACATCGTCACAGCGTCTCTACACACCCTCACACACATATACTCATCACAGCTGGCCTCCACACCTCACACACATACACCGTCACAGCTGCCTCACACACCCTCACACACAATAACTGTCACAGCGCCTCACACCCTCATCAACGTCACAGCTGCCTCACACCTCACACATAACGCACCTCACACACCCTCACCACAATCACAGCTGCCCCCCACACCTCACACACATACCGTCACAGCTGTCTCACACACCCTCACACACACCCATCACAGCGCCTCTACACACCCCTCACACACACATACACCCACTGCCAGCTGCTCACACACCCTCACACACATCCATCACAGCTGCCTCACCCACCTCACATACACCGTCACAGCTGCTCCACACACCTCTCACACACCATATCATCACAGCTGCCTCCACACCCCTCACACACATACACCGTCACAGCTGCCCTCACACACCCTCACCACATACACCTCACAGCTGCCTCACACACCTCACACACATACATCGTCACAGCTGCCTCTCACACACCTCACACACATACCATCACAGCTGCCTCACACAACTTCACATCTATCGTCACAGCTGCCTCCCCACACCCCTCACATCGTCACAGCTGCCTCACACACCCCACACACACACACCGTTAGCCACACCCTCACATACATCGTCACAGCTGCCCACACACCTCACACACATACATCATCACAGCTGCCTCACACCTCACACACACACACCGTCACAGCTGCCTCACACCCCTCACACACATACACATCACAGCTGCCTCACACCTCACACACATACACCCATCACAGCTGCCTCACCATCTCCCCTCACACACATACACCGTCACAGCTGCCTCACACCCTCACACACATACATCGTCACAGCTGCCTCTACATCCTCACACACATACACCCATCACAGCTGCTCACACACCCCACACACATACACCGTCGCTGCCTCACACACCCCAACACATACACTGTCACAGCTGCCTCACACACCCTCACACACACCGTCACAGCTGCCTCACACCCTCACACATACATCACAGCTTTCTGCCACACCTCACACACATACACCGTCACAGCTCACACACCCTCACACACATACATCATCACAGCCTTCACACACCCACACACACACATACACCGTCACAGCTGCCCTACACACCCTCACACACATACATCATCACAGCTGCCTCACACCTCACACACATTACCGTCACAGCTGCCTCACACACCCACACACACATACACCGTCACAGCTGCCTCCACACCCTCACACACATACACCATCACAGCTGCCTCCCCACCACATCACATACACCGTCACAGCTGCTCCACACACCCCCCTCACACACATACATCGTCACAGCGTGCCCTACACCCCTCACACACTACCACAGCTGCCTCACACACCTCACACACACAACACCGTCACAGCGCCTCACCCACCCCCTCACACACACATACACCATCACAGCTGCCTCACCCACCCTCACACACATACACCATCACAGCTGCCTCACCCACTCTCACACATTCAACACACTATCACAGCGCTTCACACATACACACAACACCACACAGCTGCCCCACACACCTCACACACACACCAATGCCCTCACACACCCCTCACACATATATCATCACAGCTTCCCACACCTCACACATACATACATCACAGCTGCCCCACCCACCCTCACACACAACACACAAACCCACACACATCGTCACACCTGCATCACACACCCCACACACATTAATCGTCACAGCTGCTCTCACCTACCATCACACACACACTATCACACGCTTCCACACCACCCTCACACACACATATACACTGTCACAGCTGCACATACCACACATTACCGACAGCCTCGGCTACACCCACACACATCCACCGTTCAGCTGCCTCACACCCCATCACACATACACAGTCACAGCTGTCTCAACACACCCTCACACACATACACCATCACAGCTGCCTCACACACCCCCTCACATACATCTCAGCTGCCCCACCCTCAACACATACACCATCACAGCTGCCTCACACACCTCACATACATACATCACACTACCTCAACCCCACAACACATGCCCTCACACACCCTCACACACATATACCGTCACAGCTGCCTCACACACCCTCACACACACATACACCCCAGCTGCCTCACACAACTCACACCTCACTTCACCCACCTTTACACATGCCATCACAGCTGCCCCTCACGCACCCTCACACATACATCACAGCTTCACACACACCCACACACACACACATCGTCACAGCTGCCTCACACACCACACACATACACATCACAACTAACAATACACACCACACACACACACACCAACAGCTGCCTCACACACCTCACACACATAACACCAACACACCCCACACACCACACACACACCATCACAGCTGCCCCACACACCCTCAAACATACACCATCACAGCTGCCTCACACACCTCACACACATACACCATCACAGCCCTCACACACCCACACAACACACACAATAACAGCGCCCCACACACCCACACACACATCTTCACAGCTGCCTCACACACCCCTCACACACATACATCGCCACAGCTGCCTCACACACACCCCACACACACACATAACCACAGCCACACACACCCTCCACACACACATCACCCACATATACCACACACCTCACACACATACACCATCACAGCTGCCTCCACACCCCACACACAAACAATCACAGCTGCCCACCAACCTCACACACATACAACAACACAGATGCCCACACACCCCACACATACACCATCACAGCTGCCCCACACACCATCACACATACATCATCACAGCTGCCCCACACAACCTCACACACATACATCGCCAGCTCCACACACCCACACACACACCAACACAGCTCCCACACACCCCACACACATACACACCACCACAGCCGCCCCCACACACCCCCACACACAACACCCCACACAGCACAAACACACACACACACACCGCCACTGCCTCACACACACCTCACACACACACACAACAGCTACCCACCCACAAAAAACCCCACACACACACACACACAGCTGCCACAACCACCTCACACACATACACCCATCACAGCTGCCTCCACACACACCACAACAACACACATCACAGAGCCACACACCTCACACATAAACACCGTCAAACCACCTCACACACCTCACAAACACACACCACACAGCTCTACACACCACACACAAACTCACACCTGCCTCACACACCCCTCACACACATACATCACAAACACCACACACCTCCACACACATACACCATCAAACAGCTGCCTCACACAACCCACACACATACACCGTCACAGATGCCCCCACACCCTCACACACACACACACCGTCAAAAATGCCCCACACACACACAACACACACCACACAGCTGCCCACACACCCTCACACACACACACACCATCACAGCCGCCTCACACAACCCTCACAAAACCACATACCCATCACACCCTCCTAACAACACCCCACACCCCACACACACCACACATACACCAAACAGCGCCCACACACCCCACACACATACACCATCACAGCTGCCCTCACACACCCACACACATACACCGTCACACTACACCACCACACCACACACACACCCGTCACAGCTGCCTCACACCACACACACATACACCATCCACAGCAGCCACAACACACCTCACACACACACAACATCACATATCCCAACCACCTCACACACATACACCATCACAGCTGCCTCACACACCCTCACACACAAATACACAGCAAGCCCCTACACACCCACACATACATCGTCACAGCTGCCTCACACACCCACACACATACACTCATCACAGCTGCCTCACACACCCCTCACACACATACACCATCACAGCGTTCCCACACACCCTCACACCACATACACTGTCACAGCCTACATGACACCCACACACACACACCGTCACAGCTGCTCCCACACACCCTCACATACACCATCACAGCGCCCTCACACACCACACATACACGCCATAGCTCCCACACACCCTCACACACATACACTTATCCAGCTGCCCTCACACACAACCGTCACACCACACACCCTCACACAAACATACACCCGTCACAGCTTCCCCACACCTCACACACACACACCATCACAGCTGCCTCACACCCTACACACATACACCATCACAACTGCTCCCCCACACACACATACATCACCAGCTGCCTCACACACCTCACACACATACATCGTCACAGCTGCCTCACACACCTCACACACATACCTGTCACAGCAACTCCACACCCTCACACACATACACCATCACAGCTGCCTTCACACCCTCACATACCCCATCACAGCTGCTCTACACACACCTCCCACATCACCGTCTGCTGCCACACACCTCCGTCACACCACAACCTCACACACACACACTATCACACTTCACACACCCTCACACACATACACCGTCACAGCTGCCTCCACACCCACACACACACCCACAGCTGCCACCCACCTCACATCACCCCACACTGCCCCTCACACCCTCCACATACATCGTCACAGCTGCCTCACACACCCTCACATGCCATCGTCACAGCTGCCTCACACACCCTCACACACACACGTCAGTACCACACATACACTGACACCCTACACATACAAATCGTCATAGCTGTCTCACACCTCACACACACACCGTCACAGCTGCCTCACCCACCTCACACACACCGTCACAGCTGCCTCACACACCCTCACATACACCATCACATCGTCGCTCCACACACCCTCACACCCATACATCGTCACAACTGCCTCACAATCACACACATACACACATCACAGCTGCTCACACACCCCTCACATACATACAGCGTCTCCCACACACCCTCACAACATACACCGCATCCTGCCTCACACTCACCACACATACATCGTCACAGCTGCCTCACACACCCTCACACACATACACCGTCACAGCTGCCTCTACACCCACCCTCACACACATACATCGTCCAGCTGCCTCACACACTCACACCCCGCACAGCGGCTTCACACACCTCACACAAATACACCTCGCCACAGCTGCTCCCACACACCCTCACACACATACACTGTCACAGCTGCCTCCACACTCTCACACACATACATCGTCACAGCTGCCTCACACACCCTCACACACATACATCGTCACAGCTGCTTCACACACCTCACACACATACATCGTCAATACAGCTGCCCTACAAACCCTCACATATTCACTCAACATCTACCTTCACACACCCCACACATACACCGTCACAGCTGCCCTACACTCACACACCCCACACCTCACACATACACCACCACAGCTGCCTCACACACCTCACAATACACCATCGCTGCCCCACCACCCCTCACAATACACCTCACAGCTGCCTCACACACCCTCACACACATCGTCACAGCTGCCTCACACACCCTCACACACATTCCATCGTCACAGCTGCCTCACACACCCTCACACACATACACCGTCACAGCTGCCTCACACACCCTCACACACATACCGTCACAGCTGCCTCACACACCCTCACACACACATACATCGTCCCAGCACTTTCTCACATCATACCGTCACAGCTGCCTCACCCACCACCTCACACATACACGTCGGCTACTCACACTCTGCAGGCCTCCACACACCTCACACACACACATCGTCACAGCTGCCTCACACACCGTCACACATACATCGTTACAGCTAGCCCACACACCTCACACACACACACCGTCTGGCTGCCTCGCCCTCCTAATACCCATACAGCTACTGCCTCACACAGCCTCACACCTCCTGCATGCACCGTCTGGCTACCTCACCCCCTCACACACATACACCATCCCAGCTGCCTCTTGCCTCACACATACCTTCATCACACCTCACACACATATGTCCTTTGCCTCACACCTCACATCATCATTAAGCACCACACCCTCACACATACAGCTGCCTCACCCCACCCCTCCCACACATACATCGTCTGGTGCCTCACACCCCTCACACACATACATCGTCAAAATACCTCACACACCCCTCACACATACACCATCTCAGCTACCTCCCACACACCCTCACACATACAACGTCTGGCTACTCACACCTCACACACACGTCGTCACCTTACCTCCCACACACCCTCACACACACACACACCTCGCCACACCGTCAAGCTGCCTCCCCACCCTCACACACACACACAATCACAGCTGCCTCACACACCCTCACACATCGTCACAGCTGCCTCACACACCCTCACACACACACACACCGTCACACGCCCTCACACACACACCATCTGGCCTCACCCACCCTCACACACATACACTATCACAGCTGCCTCCACCCTCACACACATACATCGTCTGGCTTCCTCACACACATACCTTTATCCTGCTTCACCCTCCACACACTGTCTGGCTGCCCCCACACCCTCACATATACACGTCACAGCTGCCTCACACACCTCACACATACAGCTGCCTCACACACCCTCACACACCGTCTGGCTGCCTCACCTCACACTCCTCACACATACAGCATCCTCACACACACACACTACATACATCGTCACAGCTACCTCACACCCTCACACACACACCGTCCTTTGCCTCACACACCCTCACACACATACCTCCTGGCTGCCTCACACACATACACACACCCTCACACAATGCACACCTCACATATACACTGTGCCTCACACACCCATACAATATACTGCATCACCAGCTGCCTCACCCTCTCACACACATACATCGTCTGTTCTTCTTACACCCTCACACATCCATCGTCACCTTGCCTTACACACCCTCACACTAAACATCATCCCTGGCTTCCCCTCACACACATACATCATCACTTGCCTCCTAACCCTCACACAATTCTGCATCTTCCTCACACCTCACACACATACACCGTCACCTTCCCTCACATTCCTGTCACATTCTCCCACCACACATACATCGTTATAGCTGCCTCACACTCACACAATACACAATCACAGCTGCCCCACCCCTCACACACATACACTATCTGCTTCTCACACCCTCACACCCTCACACACATACATCGTCTGCTTCTCACCACCTCACCACCCACCATACACTGCCTCACCCACCCTCACACACATACACTATCTGCTGCTCACACACCTCACACATACACACATCTCCAGCTGCCTCACACCCTCACACACACATACATCGTCATAGCTGCCTCACACCCACACACACACGTCGTCTCCTGGGCCTCACACACATACATGTGCAATGCTCACCACACCCACACACACATACATCATTTCTTTTGCCTCACACTACCATCTGGCTGCCCTCACACCTTATAAACTATCCCTGCTGCCTCCACACACCCTCACACACATACATCGTCACCTTGCCTCCCCACCCTCCCACACATACACCATCCACAGCTGCCTCCCACACACCTCCCCACATACATCATCACAGCTGCCTCACCTTTCACACACATACATCGTCACAGCTGCCTCACACCCTCACACACACACACACCGTCACAGCCTCACACACCCTCACACATACACACCGTCTGCTCACCCTCACACCATACCGTCACATGTGTCTCCCCACACCCTCACACACACACCGTCACAGCTGCCTCACCTCCCTCCCACACACATACACACCGTCCACAGCTGTCACACCCTCACACACACATACCATCACAGCTGCCTCACACACCCTCACACACATACATCGTCACAGCTGCCTCACACACCCTCACACACACGCACACTATCACAGCTGCACCCTCACCATCTGCATCCTACGCCTCACACCCTCCCCACACTATCACAGACACCTCACATCCTCCCACCCACATACATCGTCTGACTGCCCACCCCTCACACACATACATCGTCACAGCTGCCTCACACACCCTCACACACACACACCGTCTGGTGCCCCTCACCCCTCACACCATCCTGTCAGCTGCCTCACACACCCTCACACATACACCATCGCAGCCTCACACCTCACACACACACCATCTGCTTCCTCCCTCACACTACACCTCCCTCACACACCTCACCCCACCCCTCCCACACATTGTCACAGCTGCTCACACATACATACCCGTCTAGCTGCCTCCCCTCACACACATACATCATCCTTGCCTCCCCTCACACACACACAGGCTGCCCTCCACCCCACCCTCACATACATACACATCATTGCCTCACCGTCACCGTCATTACAGCTGCCTCCCACCCTCACACACACCGTCCTGGCTGCCTCACCACCTCACACCCTTGCATCGTCACAGCTGCCCTCCCCACACCCTCACCGTCAGGCTACTCACCCACCTCACACACACCGTCCAGGCTGCCTCACCCACCCTCACATACCCACACCATCACAGCTGCCTCACACCCTCACACATACATCATTACTGGCTGCCTCCCACCCTCACACACACACCTGCATCCTGGCTACATCCCACACACCCTCACACACATACACCATCACAGCTGCCTCACACACCCCACACACACATACATAAATACCTTATACACACCCACACACATACATCATCCCAGCTGCCTCACACACCGTCACACCCCTTACACCACCTGTCTTACTCCACCCTCACACACATACATCGTCTGACAACCTCACACACCCTCTTTGCCTCACCCCACACCCTCACACACATACCTGTCTGCTTTACCCACCTCACACACATACACTATCACAGCTGCCTCCCATACACACCCTCACATACATACGTCTGTGCCTCACACACCTCACACACACTATCTGGCTGCCTCCACACACCCTCACACATCCTTCTTCACACCCTCACCCTCACACCCTCTGCCCCCACCCTCACCTGATTTCTGATGCCTCCACACACCTCACCATCGTCTGCCTTCTCATCCCTCCACATACACTATCCTGTGCCCCTCCCCCACCTCACACATACCTCATCACATGCCTCGTGCCTCACACACACATACACCATCACAGCTGCCTCACACACCCTCACACACACCATACAGCTGCACTCCCAACACACATACACCGTCACATACCTACATCACAGCTGCCTCACCCCACCTCCCACACATACACTATCACAGCTGCCTCACACCCTCCACACACATCGTCTGGCTCCTCACACCCCTCACACCCCACACACACCGTCACAGCTGCCTCTACCCTCACACACCACACCGTCACCGCTGCTTCATGCCTCACACACATACACACAGCTGTCTCACCCCTCACACACACACGTCTGGCTGCCCCACCACCATACACCGTCACAGCTGCCTTACCCACCCTTCACACACATGCATCTGACTGCCTCCACGTCCTCTGCCACATACATCGTCCTTGGCCTCTTCACCCCTCACCACACATACATCGTACAGCTTACCTCCCCACACACCCTCACACACACACACCGCACTAGCTGCCTCACCCACCCTCACACATACACCATCTGCTTTACCTCACCCTCACACACATACATCGTCACAGCTGTCACACACCCTCCCCACACATACATCGTCACAGCTGCCTCCCCACATACCCTCACATACTCTCACAGCACCTCACCCTCACACACATACACCGCCACAACTGCCTCACACCCTCACCCACATACACCATCACCAGGTGCCTCCACACACCCTCCCCACACACATACATCGTCACCAGCTGCCTCACATGCCTCACCCGCCATTCACCCTCTACACATCGTCTGGCTCGCCTCACCCTCACACACCCCACCAATATAGCTGCCTCACACCCCTCACACACATACACCGTCACAGCTGCCTCACACCCTCACACACCTACACCATCACAGCTGCTCACCACCCTCACACACACACACTCTCTGCAGCTGCCTCACACACCCTCCCACACACATCATCGTTACAGCTGCCTCCTGCCCTCACACACATCGTCACAGCTGCCTCACACACCCTCACACACACACCGTCACCACCATCCACACACCTCCACATACGTCTGTGCTCACACCCTCACACACACACACCATCTGGCCACCTCACCCACCCCTCACATACACCGTCTGGCTGCCTCACACACCCTCACACATACATCATACAGCTGCCTCACACACCTCCACACATCTCCCTGCTACTCCCCTCACACATGCCTCCCCACACCCCTCACACATACACTGTCCCTCTCACACACACACACAGCTACTCACCCCACCTCACACACATACACTATCACACTGCCTCCCCCTCACACACATACACCGTCTGGCCTCACACACATACACCATACAGCTGCCTCACACACCCCTCACAACATACACCTCACACACACTCACACACATACATCACACTGCCTCACACATCACAGCTGCCTCCACCCTCACGTCTACACCTCACCTCTGCCTGCATCGTAGCCTACACACCCACACACATTACCTGTCACAGCTGCCTCACCCACCCTCACACCCTATTAATGCAGTGCCTCACACACCCTCACACATACATCGTCACAGCTACCTCACACACCCTCACACATACACCGTCTGGCTGCCTCACACACCCTCCCACACATACAACGTCTGGGCTGCCTCACACACCTCACACACATACATCGTTACAGCTGCCTCACACACCCTCACACATGCACCATCAGCTGCCTCACCACCACTCCACACGCACACATTGTCACAGCTGCCTCACACACACCCTCACACACATACATCGTCCACAGCTACCTCACACACCCTCACACACATACACCGTCTGGCTCTCACACACCCTCCCACATACACCGTCACAGCTGCCTCACACACCCTCACACACATACATCGTCTGCTGCCTCCACACCCTCCACACACACACACACACACACACAATCAGCTTCCTCACCCACCCTCACATACACACACCGTCACAGCTGCCTCACCCACCCCTCACACACATACACTATCACAGTTGCCTCACACACACCTCACACATACATTATCACAGCTGCCTCCACACACCCTCACACACACACACCGTCACAGCTGCCTCACACACCCTCACACACACACCATCTGACTGCCTCACCAACCCTCACACATACACTATCACAGCTGCCTCCACACACCCTCACACACACATACATCGTCACCAGCTGCCTCACACCCTCACACACATACATCGTTACAGCTGCCTCCACACACCCTCACACACACACACACCGTCACAGCTGCCTCCACACACCCTCACACACATACACACCGTCCTGGCCTGCCCCACACACCCCTCACACACATGCACCGTCTGTGTCTCACACCCTCACACACACACACCGTCTGGCTGCCTCACCACCCCTCACACATACACCGTCTGGCTGCCTCACACACCCTCACTCACATACATCATCACAGCTGCCTCACACCCTCACACACATACATCGTCACAGCTGTCTCACACCCCTCACACACATACACTATCACAGCTGCCCCACACACCCTCACACACACTCACAATCTGGCTGCCTCACACACCTTCACACACATACACCGTCACAGCTGCCTCACACACTCTCCCACACACACACACACACCGTCAGGCTGCCTCCTGCCCTCACACACACCGTCTGTACCTCACACATGCTCACACCACCTAGCTGCCTCACACACATACATCGTCACAGCTGCCTCACACACCCTCACTCACACACACCGTCAGCTGCCTCACCCACCCTCCCCACACCCCCATCTTGCCTCACCTCCCACACACATACACTATCTGTGCCCCTCCCACACCCCTCACACATACATCGTCACAGCTGCCTCACACACCCTCACACACATACACCGTCACAGCTGCCTCCACACACCCTCACACATATACATCGTCACAGCTGCCTCACACACACACCCTTACACACATACACCGTCACAGGTGCCTCCACACACACCCTCACACACACATCCATCGTCACAGCTGCCTTACACACCCTCACACACATCCATCGTCACAGCTGCCTTACACACCCCTCACACACACTACCGTCACAGTTGCCTCACACCCCCTCACACACATCAATACAGCTGCCTCACACACCCTCACACATGCACTATCCACAGCTGCCTCCCACACACCCTCACACACCCTCACACACACACACATACATCGTCACTGCTGCCTCACACACCCTCACACACATACATCGTCCACAGCTGCCTCCACACACCCCTCACACACACACATACATCGTCACAGCTGCCTCACACACCCTCACACACACATACACCCATAGCTGCCCTCACACACCCTCACACACATACATCATCCTGGCTGCCTCACACACCCTCACACATACATCGTCACAGCTGCCTCCACACACCCTCACACACATACATCGTCACAGCTGCCTCACACACCCTCACACACATACACCGTCTGATTGCCTCCCACACCCTCACACACATACATCGTCACAGCTGCCTCACACACCCTCCCACACACATACATCGTCACAGCTGCCTCACACACCCTCACACACATACATCGTCACAGCTGCCTCACACACCCTCACACACATACATCGTCACAGCCTGCCTCCACACACCCCCTCACACACACATACATCGTCACAGCTGCCTCACACAACCTCACACACATGCACTATCACAGCTGCCTCCACCCCTCACACACCCTCACACACACATACATCGTCTGGCTGCCTCACACACACCCTCACACACATACATCGTCACAGCTGCCTCCACACACCCCCTCCACACACATACATCGTCTGGCTACCTCCACACACCCTCACACATACATCGTCACAGCTGCCCTCCTACACCCTCACACACATACATCGTCACAGCTGCCTCCACCACACCCTCACACACATACATCGTCACAGCTGCCTCACACACCCACCTCACACATACATCGTCCTGGCTGCCTCCACACACCCTCACACACATCCATCACGTCTGGCCTGCCTCCCCCTCACACATACATCATTGTCATGCACCTCACACACCCTCACACATATACATCGTCACAGCTGCCTCCACACACCCTCACACATACATCGTCTGGCTGCCTCACACCCTCTCACACATACCTGTCACAGCTGCCTCACACACCCTCACACACATACACATCACAGCTGCCTCACACACCCTCACACACATACACTATCACAGCTGCCTCCACACCCTCACACACATACTGCCTATCACAGCTGCCTCACACACCCTCACACACATACATCGTCACAGCTGCCTCACACCCTCACACACATACATTGTTGCATCTGCCTCTCACACCCTCACACACATACCCTGCCATCACAGCTGCCTCCACCCTCCCTCCACACACATACATTATCACAGCTGCCTCACACACCCTCCACACATACTTCCGTCACAGCTGCCTCCCACACCCTCACACACATACATCGTCACCAGCTGCCTCGCACCTCACACACATACACGTCTGAGTTGCCTCACACCCTCACACATACATCGTCACAGCTGCCTCCACACAACCTCCACACATGCACTATCACATGCCTCCACACCCCCTCCACACACACCCCTCACCCACATACATCGTCACAGCTGCCCCTCACACACCCTCACACACACCACCGTCACAGCTGCCTCCTACACTCTCACATACATCGTCACAGCTGCCTCACACACCCTCACACACACATACATCGTCACAGCTGCCTCACACACCCCCCACACATACATCGTCCTGCCTCCACCACACCCTCACACACATACACCGTCACAGCTGCCTCACACACCCTCACCCACATACATCGTCACAGCTGCCTCACACACCCCTCACACATACACCGTCTGGCTGCCTCACACCTCTCACACACATCACATCGTCACAGCTGCCTCACACACCCTCACACACATACATCGTCTGGCTGCCTCACACACCCCACACACATACATCGTCACAGCTGCCTCCACACACCCTCACACACATACACTATCACAGCTGCCTCACACACCCTCACACACATACACCTATCTGCCTCACACACCCTCACACACATACATCGTCACAGCCAGCTACACACCCCCTCACATACATACACCCGAATAGCTGCCTCACCACACCCTCACACACCCTCATAAACATACACCTTCACAGCTGCCTCACACACCCTCACACACACATACACTATCACAGCTGCCTCTCACGCACCCTCACACACATACACACTATCACAGCTGCCTCACACACCCTCACACACTACATCGTCACAGCTGCCTCACACACCCTCACACACATACATTGTTACAGCTGCCTCTCACACCCTCACACACATACACCATCACAGCTCCTCACCTCCCTCACACACATACACATTATCACAGCTGCCTCACACACCCTCACACATACATCGTCACAGCTGCCTCACACACCCTACACACACATACATCACCCTATCACAGCTGCCTCACACGCCACACCTCATACACCGTACAGCTGCCTCACACACCTCACACACATACACCGTCACAGCTGCCTCCACCCCTCACACATACATCAGTCACAGCTGCCTCCACACACCCTCACACACATACATCGTCATAGCTGCCTCACACACCCTCACACACATACACCGTCACAGCTGTCTCACACACCCCTCACACACATACATCGTCACAGCTACCTCACACAACCTCACACACACTACACTATCCAGCTGCCTCACACCCTCACACACCCTCACACACATATCGTCAAAGCTGCCTCACACAGCCTCACACACATACACCGTCACAGCTGCCTTACACACCCTCACACACATACACCATCACAGCTGCCTCACACACTCTCACACACATACACCATCACAGCTGCCTCACTACTGCTACTTTTCTGTCACGAGGAATCGCGTATGACGATCATGCAGCTATGGTAAAATTATAGGAGTTATTAAGGATGTCACCTTCGTTGGTGAGCACTGAGGTGACTTGAGAAGCCGATACGGGACCGGCAGAGTCGTCCACAGATGTTGCACATGTGGAGGGCTACATCTATAGTGCTGGAGGGGCGGCGGCAGCGTTTTCCGGTGCTGGCGCTTGTCTGCCTTGGTATACAGTCGGGCTAACTCGCAAGTATTGAGACTTTCTTTGGTGCTTCTCCAAGCGTTACGGCGTGGAGTGATCGTCAGGTGAGGGTCGATTTACAATTTTTCAGGTTTATCTTAAGACTTTCTTATACCATTTCAGTTGCCTGCCAGCGTTACGTTTACTATTGATTGGGTCGACGATACTTGTGTGGACAAGGAAGACAGTGATCATTGGGGCAGACCATCACAGCTGCCTCACCCATCCTCGTCACACACAAAATTATCACAGGTGCTCAACACACCTCACACACATTCACTATCACAGCTGCTTCACACCCTCACACACACATACACTATCACAGCTGCCTCACACACCTCATACACATACACCACAGCAGCCTCCCACGCCCCCTCACACACATACATCGTCAAGCGGCCTCACACACCCTACACACACACACACACTCCCACCACAGCTGCTCCCACACACCTCACACACATACACCTTCACAGCTGCCTCACACACCCTACACACACACACACCGTCACAGCTGCCTCACGAACCCTCACAACACATACACCGTCACAGCTGCCTCACACACCCTCACACACACAACACCGTCAGAGCCTCACCCACCCACACACATACACCCATCAGCTGCCTCCACACCGTCACGCACATACATCGTCACAGCGTGCTCACACCCTCACACATACATCGTCACAGCTGCCTCACACACCTCACACACATACTAATACTCACCAGCTTACACACCTTATACACATACACCGTCACAGCCGCCTCACACACCTCACACACATACACCGTCACAGCTGTTTCACACACCCTCACACACACACACCCGTCACAGCTGCCTCACCCACCTCACACACATACACCGTCACAGCTGCCTCACACATCTCTCACACACATATACAATCACAGCTCTCACCACCTCACACACATAAACTATCTCAGATGCCAAAAACACTCTCACACACATACATCGTCACAGCTGCCTCACACACCCTCACTAACATACGCCATCACAGCTGCTCCTCATCACTAACACACAATATACTCGTCACAGCTGTCTCACAAACCTCGCATACACGTCAGAGCTGCCTCACCCACCCTCACACATTTACACCGTCACAGCGCCTCACACACCCCCACACATACACCATTACAGCTGCCCCACCCACCCCTCACACACATACACTATCACAGCTGCCTCACACACCTCACACACATACATCGTCACAGCTGCCTCACGCAACCTCACACACACATACATCGTTACAGCTGCCACACACACCCTCACACACATACACTATACACAATCACAACTGCCTCACCTTAACACACACACACTCATCCAGCGGCCTACACACACCTTCACACACATACACCGTCACAGCTGCCACACCTCACACATACATCGTCAGCAGCGCCTCACACACCCACAATATACATCGTCACAGCCACTCACTCACACCTCACACACACATACTTGTCAGAGCAGCCACAAACACCCTCACACAAATACACCGCCACAGCTGCCTCTACACACCCTCACACACATACATCGTCACAACCTGCCTCCACAACCTCACACACATACACCATCATAGCTGGCCTCACAGACCTCACTACATACACCGTCACAGCTGCCTCACACACCTCACACACACATCCATCACTACACACACACACACATCGTCACAGAAGTGCCTTTACACAACCCTCACACACATTCCACCCAACATAAGTACCCCACACACCTCACACACATACACCGTCACAGCTGCCTCACACACCCTCACACACCCTCACTAACATACAACATCACAGCTGCCTCACACAATCACACATACCTCATAAAGCGCCTCACCCAATCCTCACCAAACATATACATCGTTAAAGCTGCCCCCCACACCCACACATACACCATCACAGCTGGCACCACTGTCACACACATACATTATCACAGGTGCCTCACACACCGTCACCCACATACATCGTCACAGTTACCTCCTACACACCCCTCACAAAAATACACCATCACAGCTGCCTCACACACTCACACACACACACTTATCACAGGCCTCACACACCCCACAATACATGTCACAGGGCCCCACACTCACACACACATACACTGCCACACCTCACACACATACACCTTCACAGCGTTCCCACATAACATACACACATACACTGCCGCTGAGCTGCCACGCACCCTCACGACATACACCGTCACAGCTGCCTCACACACCCTCACACACACACCACAGCTCAACGCACCTCACCCCATCGCTGCCATATTACTCATCACAGCGTTACCCCCTACACACCGTTTCATTGTACATATATTGTTACACTAGGTTACATACCTCTCACACACATACAACTACTGTCATACAGTTGTTTCTCACATACCATTATTATTATATATACTATCACAGTTGCCTCCACACACCTTCATATACATATACACTGTCACAGCGTTTCAAAACACCTCCACACACACATACACCGTCAAGAAGCTTTCACACACACACATATATATATACTGTCATGCAGTTGCCTCACACCACTACACACATACACCGTCACAGCTGCCTCACACACCCATACACCATCACAGCTGCCTCACCTTAATTCACACACATATACGTCACAGCTCTCACACACCCCTCACACACATACAACACGTCACAGCTGCCTCTACACCCTCACACACACCATACACCGTCAGCTGCCCTCACACACCTCACACACACACACCGTCACAAAGGCTCTACCCACCACACATACACCATCACAGCTGTTCCCACTAATCTCACATTAATAAAACACCGTCACAGCTGCTTCACCCACCCTCACACACATACACCGTCACAGCTGCCTCTACACATTCCCTCACAGACACACATCATCACAGCTGCCAGCGTCATACACCCTCACTTACATACACATTGTCAAGATGCCTATAACTCCCTCACACACATGCATCACAGGCGTTTCATACAACTTCACACACATACACCGTCACAGTTGTTACACACCCTCTCACATTACACATAATCACTGCTAGCCCCTCATATTACTTTCACACACATTACACTGTCATTAGCGTTCTCACTACCACACATAAGCACCGTCACAGCTGCCTCTACACACTCTCACACACATATACATTATCATAGCTGCCTCCACACCTCACATTACATAATCGTCACAGCGCTCTACACACCCTCGCACACATACATCGTCACTGCCCTTCACACACCCTCACATACTACATCGTCACAGCTGCTCACACACCTTCACACATACATCGTCACAGCTGCCTCACACACCCTCACAATACATAATCACAAGCTGCCCCACACCCTCACACATATCGCCAGCTGCCTCACACCCTCACAAACACACCGTCACAGCTGAACCACACACCCTCACACACACACACCTTCCACAGCTGCCTCACCCACTGATCATACATCGCCACAGTTTTGCCACACACCTCAAACAGCACCACAGCTGCCTCTACACACCTCACAATAATATAATCTAGCCAGGTCTCCCCACACACCTCACATACACCGTCACAGCTGCCTTACACACCCTCACACATACATCGTCACATAGCTTCTCTATAATCTCACACACATACATCGTCACAGCTGCCTCACAAACCTCACACATATATTCCACTAACAACTGTAGCGCCCTCACACACCTCACACATACACCGTCACAGCAATTCCCACACCCTCACACACCTCAAACATACACCGTCACAGCTGCGCTCACACCTCAAAATACATACACTTCAATCAAAGCGTTTCACCAAACCTCACACACACATACACTTTATCAGCAGCCTTTAACTAAATTCACACATATACCACCATAACTGCCTCACACCTCACACACATACATCGTGCCAGCTGCCTCTACACACCTCTTTCACACATACCCATCAAAGCAGCCTCTACCCACTCCACACACATCCACCATCACAGCTGCCTCTACACACCCTCACACATACATCATCATAACAGCCTCACACCCTTTCACACTAATACCAACCGCCAACAGCCTCTATCCTTTACACACCCCTCACACACATACACCGTCACAGCGTCTCACACACCCTCACACACAATAACTGTCACAGCGCCACTCGCCCTCATTAACGTCACAGCTGCCTCACACCTCACACATATACGCCAAGCCTCACCCACCCTCACCACAATCACAGCTGCCCTCCACACCTCACATAACTATACCGTCACAGCTGTCTCACACACCCTCACACACACCCATCACAGCGCCTCACACGCACCTCACACACACATACACCCACTGACAGCTGCTCACACACCCTACACACACATACCTTACAGCTGCCTCACCCACCTCACAACACCATCATAGCTGCTCTACCCACCTCCTACCCATATTATCACAGCTGCCTCTACACACCTCACACACATACACTATCACAGCTGCCCTCACCCACCCTCACCACTTACACCTCACAGCTGCCTCACACACCTTCACACACATACATCATCACAGCTGCCTCTCACACACCTCACACACATACCATCACAGCTGCCTCACACCTCACATTGCTATCGTCACAGCTGCCTCCACACACCCCACACATCATCACAGCTGCCTCACACACCCCACACACACACACCGTTAGCCACACCCTCACACACATCGTCACAGCGTTCCCACAACCTCACAAACATACATCGCTACAGCTACCTCACACCTCACACACATACACCGTCACAGCTGCCCCACACCCCTCACACACATACACCTCACAGCTGGCCTCACACCTCACACACATACACCATCACAGCTGCCCCACATAACTCCCCTCACACACATACACCGTCACAGCTGCCTCACACCCTCACACACATACATAGTCACAGTTGCCTCACACCCTCACACACATACACCCACACAGCTGCTCACACACCCCACACACATACACCGTCGCTGCCTCTACACACCACGCCACATACACTATCACAGCTGCCTCACACACCCTCACATACACCGTCACACGCCTCAATCCACCTCACACATACCATCACAGCTCTCCACACCTCACACACATACACCGTCACAGCGTTCTACACACCCTCACACACATACATCGTCATAGCGTCTTCACACACCCACACACACACATACACCGTCACAGCTGCCCTACACACCCTCACACACATACACAATCACAGCTGCCTCACACCTCATACACATACCGTCAGCCAGCTGCCTCACACACCCACACACACATACACCGTCACAGCTGCCTCTACACACCCTCACACACATACACCCATCACAGCGTCTCCACACCACAATAATATACACCCATCACAGCTGCTCCCCACACACCCTCACACACATACACCGTCACAGCTGTGACCCTACACCCCTCACACACTACCACAGGCTGCCTCACACACCTCACACACACATACACCGTCACAGCCCCTCACCCACCTCTCTCACACACACATACACCATCACAGCTGCCTCACACACCCTCACACACATACATCATCACAGCTGTTTTACACACTCTCAACATTAATATACACTATCACACGTTTCACACTATATATATAACACCACAGCTGCCTCACACACCTCACACACAAGTACCAAGCCTCACACACCTCCACACACATATACCGTCACAGCGTTCTACACCTCATACAAATACACCATACAGCTGCCCTCTACGCCAACCTCACACTCATACACCTTCACAGTCACTTTCACACACATCAGTCACAGCTGCCTCACACACCCCACACACATAAATCGTCACAGCTGCTCTCACCTACCTTCACACATACACTATCACAGCTGCCTCCATACACCCTCACACACACAATACACTGTCACAGCTGCCAACATCACAACCCACCTCGGGCTACACCCACACGCATGCCACCGTTACAGCTGCCACACACCCTCAATAATACATACAAAATCACAGCTGCCTCATTACACCTCACACACATGCACCGTCACAGCTGCCCCACACACCCACACACATACATCGTCAGCTGCCTTCGCACCACTACAATACATACACCATCACAGCTGCCTCCCCACCTCACATAAACCATCACAGCTGCCTACACCCTTCACATACACGTCGCTAAGGCCTCCACACACCCTCACACACATACACTTCCACAGCTGCCTCACACACCCTCACACACACATACACCGCCAGCTGCCTCACACCCCTCACACCGTCACTTCACCCACCCTCACACATAGACATCACAGCTGCCTCTCACACACCCTCACAAATACATCAACAGCTTTCGCGACACACACCCCCTCACACACATACATCGTCACAGCTGCCTCACCCATCCGCACACATACACTATCACAGCTGCCCTACACACCTCACACACATACACCCAGCGCTGCCTCTACACACTCGTCACACACATATTCTGTCATAACGCCACACTTCACACACACACCTTCACATGCTCCCACCCACCCTCATACATACACCGTCACAGCTGCCTCACACACCTCACACACATACACCATCACAGCGCTCCCACCCACCCTCACTACACATGCCATCACAGCTGCCTCACACATCCACACACATATCGTCACAGCTGCCCCACACACCCCTCACACACATACATCGTCACAGCTGCCTCAACACCTCCACACATACACGTCAAGCCCTAACACTCCACACACACATAACTGCCACAGCTGCTTCACACACTACACACACATACACCGTCACAGCTGTCTCTACACCCCACACACACACACTGCCAGCTGCCCACCTTAATCTCACACACATACACCGTCACAGCAGCCTTAACCCACCCCTCACATACACCATCACAGCTGCCTCACACATCCTCACATAATATACATCGTCACAGCTGCCTCTACACAACCTCACACACATACATCGTTAGCACCTCACACCCTCACACACACCGTCACATGCCTCACACACCTCACAAACATACACTCCATCATAACCGCTCTACACACCGTCACACACATACATCTCGCTAAAGCTGTTCCCACACCCTCACACATACACCGTCAGCTGCCTCTTTACACACCCTAACACATACACCCTACAGCTAGCAACTCTACAACACCCTCACACAAATACACCGCCAGCTGCCTCATCCACCTCACACACATACACTCATCACAGCAGCCTCACACCCCCATAATAATATATCATCACAACTGCCTCACACACTCTCACACATAAAAATTATTAAAGTTGCCTCTACACACCTCACACACATACACCATCACATGCTCACCCACCTCACACATTTATCACTCGGTGCCTCACACACCCCTCACACACATACATCATCGATACCAAACACCTCTACGTCACAGACACCGTCAAGCAACTGCCTCACGCACTTCACACACATACAACGTCACAGCTGCCTCTACACCCTCACACACTACACACCGTCAGAGCTCCTCCCCACCCTCACTACACTGTCAGAGCTGCCTCACCCACCCTCACACACACATACACAATCACAGTTGCCTCACACACCTCACATTAATAATAATACCATCACAGCTGCCTTCCTATTAGATACACTATCACAGCGCTTACACACTCCACACATACATCGTCATAGCTGCTGCACACACCCTCACACACATACACCGCCACAGCTGTCCTCACACACCTCACACACACACACCGTCACAGCTGCTCCACACACCACACATACACCCATCATATGCTTCATTACACCACACAACATACACCGCCTACAGCAGTCTCAACACACCTCACACACACACAACGTCACAGCGTTCTACACACCTCACACACATACACCATCACAGCTGCTCACACACCCTCACACATTATCACCACTGCTAGCAGCACACACCCTCACATACATCGTCACATGTCTCTACACACCCTACACACATACACCATCACAGCTGCCTCACACACCCCTCTCACACACATACACCATCACAGCGTTCCCACACACCCTCACACACACATACACCATCACAGCGTCCTTGCCACACTCACACACACACACCGTCACAGCTGCCCCACCCACCCTCACAATACACCATCACAGCTGCTCCACACACACCACACATACATCGCCATAACTACCTCACACACCCTCACACACATACACACACAGCTGCCCTCACACACACATACCGTCACAGTGCCTCACACACCCCACAACAAATACACCCGCACAGCTGTCTCTACACCTCACACATATACATCGTCACAGCTGCCTCACACCCTACAAACATACACCATCAAACTGCTCCTCATAATCACAGTTACACACATACATCGTCACAGCGCTGCATCACACACCTCACACACATACATCGTCACAGCTGCCTCACACACCTCACACACATACATGTCACAGCAACTTCACACACCTCACACAAATACACCATCACAGCTGCCTACACACCCTCACATACCCCATCACAGGTGCCTACACTACACCTCACACATACACCGTCATGTTGCCTTACACACCCCTCACACATAACATCTCACAGGGCTTCACAAACCTCACACATATATCACCCAACATAGCAATTTCACACACCTCTACACACCCTCTCAAACATAGAACGTCACAGCTGCTTCATCACACCCGCCACAATACCCATCAGCTGCTCAACCCACCGTCACAATTATACACCCCCATAGCTGCCCCTCCACACACTCCACATACATCGTCACAGCTGCCTCACACACCCTCACATCCATCATCACAGCTGCCTCACACACCCTCACACACACACCCGTCACAGCTGCACATCAATTACACATAATCACTGCTGCTTACACACTACACATCACACAATAATTCGTCAGCTGTCTCTACACCTCACACACCACACCGTCACAGCTGCCTCACCCACCTCACATACACCGTCACAGCTGCATCACACACCCTCACATACACCATCACAGCTTCGCCACACACCCTCACACACATACATCGTCACAGCTGCCTCACAACCTCACACATACACCCATCACAGCTGCTCCCACACCCCTCACATACATACAGCGGCTCCCACACACCCTCACAAAATACACCGCCTAGCTGCCACACACCCTCACATACATGTCACAGCTGCCTCACACACCCTTACAAACATACACCATCACAGCTGCCTCTCTACACACCGTCACACACATACATCAGTCAAGCAGCTGCCTCACACACTCACACATTCCGTCACAGCGTCTTCACACACCTCACACACATACACTCGCCACAGCTGCTCCCACACACCCTCACACACATACACCACCACAGCTGCCCCCACACTCTCACACACATCCATCGTCAAGCTGCCTTACACACCCTCACACACATACATCGTCACAGCTGCTTCACACACCTCACACACATACATCGTCAATACAGCTGCCCTACACAACCTCACATATTCACTCACATATATTTCACACACCCCACACATACACCGTCACAGCTACCCTACACTTCCACACACCCCACACCTCACAACATACACACCGTCAGCTGCCTCACACACCTCACAATACACCATCGCTGCCCCACCACCCCTCACAATACACCTCACAGCTGCCTCACACACCCTCACACACATCGTCACAGCTGCCTCACACACCCTCACACCACATACATCGCCACAGCTGCCCCACACACCCTCACACACATACACCGTCACAGCTGCCTCACACACCCTCACACACATACATCGCTGCCTCACACACTTCCACATAATAATCACGCTGTCTCACACACCGTCACAATAATACATACACTACCCCAGCTGCCCCACACCTCACACACCCTCACACATACATCGCCTCCGCCAGCTGCCCACACCCCACACATACACACCATCATAGCTGCCTCACCCACCTTCACACACATACACTCATCACAGCTGGCTCACACACCTCACACACATACACCGTCACAGCGTCTTCACACCCACACACATACATCGTCATAGCTTGCCTCACACCCACACACACATAGACTAATCGCCACAGCTGCCTCACCCACCTCACACACACACCCATCACAGCTGCCTCCACCTCACACATAAACTATCACAGCTGCCTCACACACCTCACAATACCGTCACAGCGCCTCACACACCTCACACATACACTACCACAGCTGCCCCACACACCTCACACACATACACCGTCACAGCTGCCCCACACACCCTCACAACACACACCGTCACAGCTTCCCTCACCCACCCCTCACACATACACTCATCACAGCTGCTCCCACACCGTCACACACATACATCGCTCACAGCTGCGTGACACACACCTCACACATAGATCGTCACAGCTGCTCATACCACCTCCACACACATACACCCATCACAGCTGTCTCACACACCCTCACACACACACCTTCACAGCTGCCTCACACACCCTCACACACATACATCGTTACAGCGCCTCACACTCCCACACACACACTGTCACAGCGTCTCACCCCACCCTCACACACATACACCATCACAGCTGCCCCACACACCCCTCACACACATACACCGTCACAGCGCCTCACACCCCACACAAATACACCGCCACAGGCTGCCTCCACACCCCTCACACACATACATCGTCACAGCTGCCTCACACACCCTCCATAAACATACACCATCATATCGTTTTAAACTGTTACATTACATATATATCGTCACAGCAGGCCACACCTCAATAATATACATCGTCACAGCGCTCCCACACACCTCACACATACTCCCGTCACAGCAACCTCCCACACCTCACACAAATACACCGCCAGCTGCCTCACACACCCTCACACATACACCATCACAGGTGCCCTCACACACCTCACTCACATACATCGTCACAGCTGCTTCACACCCCTCACACACATACATCGTCACAGCTGCTTCCACACACCTTCACACACATACATCTTCACAGCTGCTTCACACCCTCACATATTCACCAACATATACCTCACACACCCTCACACCTCACAAACATAACGCCTACAGCTGTTTCACAACACCCTCACATGCCACCATCGCCGCTCACCCACCTCACATACACCCCCACAGCTGCCTCCCACACACCCTCACACACATACATCGTCACAGCTGCCCCACACACCCTCACACATACATCATCACAGCTGCCTCTCACACCCTCACACACACACACCGTCACAGCTGCCTCACACCCTACACACATACATCAGTCAGCTTGCCTCACACACCCTCACACACATACATCGTCACAGCTGCCTCACACACCCTCACACACACACACCGTCCTGCTGCCTCACACACCCTCACCCACATACACCGTCACAGCTGCTTCACACACCCCTCACACATACACCGTCACAGCTGTCTCAACACCCCTCACACACACACACCGTCACAGCTGCTCTCACACACCTCACACACATACACCGTCACAGCGTACCACACACCACATACACCATCACAGCTGCGTCACACACCCTCAACACATACATCGTCACAGCTGCCCCACCCACCCCTCCACACACATACACCATCACAGCTGCCTCACACCCCTCACACATACACTGTCACAGCTGCCTCACACACCTCACACACATACATCGTTACAGCTACTCCTACACCACCCACACACACACACCATCACAGCTGCCTCACACACCTCACATACACTATCACAGCTGCCTCTCACACACCCTCACATACATACAGCGGCTCAGCACACCCCTCACAAAATACACCGCCACAGCCTCTACACACTCTCACACATATACATCGTCACAGCTGCTCTCACACACCCTCACACACATACACCATCACAGCTGCCCCACACACCGTCACACACACATACATCGTCACAGCGTCACACACCTCTAATATATCGTCATAGCGTTTCACACACCCTCACATACTTCCGTCACAGCACTCCACACACCTCACACATACACCGTCACAGCTGCCTCTACACACCTCACACACATACACCATCACAGCTGCCTCTACACACCCCTCACACACATCCATCGTCACAGCTGCCTCACCCACCCTCACACATACACCATCACAGCTGCTCACACACCTCACATACATCGTCACAGCGTCTCTACACACCCTCACACATACACCATCATAGCACTTTCACACACCTCACACATACAACGTCAGCCATCTCACACCTCACACACCCTCACAAACATACAATCATCACAGCTGCCTCTACACCCTCACACACATACACCCATCAAAGCTGCCTCACCTACTCCTCACACATACACTCACAGCTGCCTCACACACCCTCACATACATCGTCACATGCCTCACACACCTCACACACATACATCGCCACAGCTGCCCCACACACCCCTCACACACATACACTCTGTCACAGCTGCTCCCCACACACCCTCACACATACATCGCCAGGCTGCCTCACACACTTCACAATACATACACTATCACAGCTGCTCACCCACCCTCACAACACATACACTTCACAGCTCACCTCACACACCTCACACATACATCGTCACAGCGTTTACACACCTCCACACACCTTAACACAGCTGCCTCACATACCTCACACAATACACCTTATCACAGCTGGCTCACACACCTCACATACACCGTCACAGCGTTTCACACACCTCACACACATACATCGTCACAGCTGCCCCACACACCTTCACACACATACACCATTACAGCGCCTCACACACCTCACATACCATCACAGCTGCCTCACACCTCAATACACAACCATGCCACTTCTTACACACCCCATACATTGTCACAGCGCCCACAAATCTCTCACACACATACACTATCACAGCTGCCTCACACACTTCACACACATACACTGTCACAGCTGCCTCTACACACCCCCCACACACACACCGTCAGCAGCCTTCACCCACCCTCACATACACCATCACAGCTGCCTCACACACCGTCACACATTACATCGTCACAGCTGCACATTCACACCTCACACACACATACATCGTCACAGCTGCCTCACACACCTCACACACATACATCCATCACAGCTGCCTCACACAACCCTCACCACATACACTGTCACAGCTTGCCTCACATACTCACACACATACACTCATCACAGCTGTCTCTACACACCCCTCACACACATTAACCTTCTGCCATCGTCTCACACCTACCCTCACACACATACACCGTCACAGCGCTCCCCACACACCTCACACATACACCATCACAGCTGCCTCACCCACCCTCACACACATACACTCATCACAGCTGCCTCACACCTCCCACACATACATCGTCACAGCTGCCTCACACACCCCACTCACACATACATCGCCACAGCTGCCTTCACACCTCACACATACCACTGTCACAGCTGCCACTTCACACATACACCATCACGCTGTTTACACCTCACACACATACACCCTCCAGCTGTCTCACACACCTCACACACACACCCACCAGCTTCTTCACACACCCTCACACATACACCGTCACAGCTGCCTTCACACACCTCACATACACTCCATCACAGCTGCCTCCTCACACCCCTCACACACATACATCCTCACAGCTGCCTCACACTAACCTCACAATATACATCGTTATAGCACCTCACACCCTCACACACACACTCCGTCACACCGTCTTCTACCCACCTCTACAAATACATACACTATCATAGCTGCCTTACACTGCCACTAATAATATCACTGTCACAGCTGCTCTACACACCTCACACACATACATCGCCCAGCTGCCTCACATACCCTCACACACATACCTGTCACAGCACCTCACACCTCACACAAATACACCGCCACAGCTGCCTTACCCACCCTCACACACATATGACCATCACTGCTGCCTCACACACCCCACACACATACATCGTCACAGCGTCTTTACACACCCTCACATACATACATCGTCACAGCTGCTTCACACACCCTCACACATCATCGTCACAGCGTTTACCAACTCCCACCCAACAGCTATTTCACACACCCCACATACACTGTCATCAGCTGCCTCACACACCTCACAACATACACCGTCACAGCTTTCTCACACACCTCACACACATACACCACTGCTGCCTCTACCCACCCTCACACACATACACTCGTCACAGCTGCCTCACACACCCTCACACACATACATCGTCACAGCTGCCTCACACACCTCACCACACACATACACGTCACAGCTGCCTTCACACACCACACACACACCGTCACAGCGTTCCACACACTTCACACACATATTATTCGTCACAGCTGTGCCACACTTCACACACATAATACACTGTCACAGCTGTCTCACACTCCACACACACACACACCGTCTCCAGCTGCCTACACCCACCACACACATACACCGTCACAGCCGTCACACACCCCTCACACACATACACCATCACAGCTGCGCTCACACACCCTCACACACATACATCCCAGCTGCCCCACACACCCTCACACACATACACCATCACAGCTGCCTTACACACCCTCACACATACACCGTCACAGCTGCTCCTACACACCCTCACATACATCGTCACAGCTGCCTCACGCTCTCACACACACACACTGTCATGCAGCACTTTCACCCACCCTCACACATACACCCCTCACATGCCTCTACCCACTCACACACATACACTCATCACAGCTGCCTCACACCCGCCACATACATCGTCACAGCTTCTCTACACACCGTCACACACATCTTACAGCTACCTCACACACCCTCACACACACACCGTCACAGCGTTCTTCACACACCTCACAACACAAATACACTGCCACAGCTGCCTCACACACCTCACACACCCTCAAACACTACGTCACAGCTTACTCCCACACACCCTCACACACATACACCATCAGCTGCTCCCCACCACACCCTTACACATATAATCATCACAGCTGCTTCACACACTCTCACACACATATATATCATCACAACTGCCTCACACACCTCACACACATACATCGTGCTGTGCTGCCCCACACCTCACACACATACACCATCACAGCTGCTCTACCCACCCTCACACGCATACATTGTCACAGGTGCCTCACACACCCTACACATACATCGTCACTAGCTTCTACAATTCCTCACATACACCGTCACAGCTGCCCTCACACACCTCACACATTACACTACGTCACAGCTGCTCCCACAATTCTCACACACATAATCATCACAGCTGCCTCACACACCCTACACACACACACACACACATTACCTCATTTCCTTACCCACCTCACATACACATACAGCTGCTCACCTACCTCACACACATACATAATCACAGCTGCTTCACACACCTCACACACATACAATATACCTCACACACCCTCACACACACACCATCACAGCTACGTCACACACCCTCACACACACACCATCACACGCTGCCTCACCCACCCCTCACACACATACACCATCACAGCTGCCTCTACACACCCTCACACATCGTCACAGCTGCGTCATTCAATACACCCTCACACACATATACACGTCACAGCAGCTTCTACACACCTCACACACATCACCATCACAGCTGCCCCACACCCTACACATATACACTGTCACAGCCGCTCCTCACACACCCTCACACACATACACCGTCACAGCTGCCTCACACACTCCACACACACACCGTCACAGCTCCTCAACACACCACACACATACACCGTCACAGCTGCCTCACCCACCCTCACACACATACACCATCACAGCGCACCCCACACATCCTCACACACATACACCGCCGCAGCTTGCCTCACACACCCTCACACACATACATCGTCACAGCTGCCTCACCCACCTCACACACACACACCGTCACAGCTGCCTCACCCAATTTCACACATCATTAACTTATCACAGCTGCCTCACACAACCTCACACACATACACCGTCACAGCTGCCCTCACACACCTCACACACATACACCGTCACAGCTGCCTCTACACACTCCTCACACATATACATCGTCACAGCTGCCTCACACACCCTACAACATAACACCGTCACAGCTGCCTCACACACCCTCACACATACATCGTCACAGCTGCCTCACACACCCCTCACACATACATCGTCACAGTTGCTCTTACACACCTCACACACAACATCATCACAGCTGCTTTACACACCCCTTACACACATACATCGTCACAGTTGCCTCATAAACCTCACATATATTCACTACTATATACCACACAGCCTCACAACATACACCGTCACAGCTGCCTTTACACATTATCTCACTGTCACAGCTGCCTTCACACACCCTTCACACACATACATCGCTAGTAGCTGCCTCACACACCCTCACACAACACAATCACAGCTGCTCCTCACCCACCTCACACCATACACTACATCACAGCTTCCTCACACCCCTCACACACCCTCACACATACACGTCACAGCTGCCCCACACAACCTCAACACACATACACCATCACAGCTGCCTCACCCACCTTCACACACATACACTATCACAGCTGGCCTCACACACCTCACACATACACCGTCACACTGTCTACACACCTCACATACATATATCTCATAAGGCTCTCTACACCCTCACACACATACACCGTCACAGCGGCCTGCCACACCTCACACACATCATCGTCACAGCTGCCTCACACACCCACACACACATACATCGTCACAGCTGCCTCACACACCCTCACACATACACCATCACAGCTGCCTCCCCACCCTCACACACATACACCATCACAGCTGCCTCACACACCACACACATACATCGTCACAGCTGCCTCACACACCCTACACACACATACACCATCACAGCTGCTCTACACACCTCACACACACATACATCGTCACAGCTGCCTCCACACCTCTCACACATACATTACAGCTGCCCCCACACACCTCACACACACACACCGTCACAGCTGCCTCACACACCCTCACACATACACCGTCACAGCTGCTTCACACCACCTCACACACATACACCGTCACAGCTGCTCACACAACCTCACACACACACACCGTCACAGCTGCCTCACCCACCTCACACACATACACCGTCACAGCTGCATCACACACCCCTCACACACATACACCTCATCACAGCTGCGTCACACACCCCACACACACAAATATCGTCACAGCTGCCTCACAGACCCCTCACACATACACCATCCAATGTCACACACCTCACTAACGCCAGCTGCTCACACACACCTCACACATACACCTGGTCACAGCTGCCTCACATCCTCACACACATACATCGTCACAGCTGCCTTACACACCCTCACACACATACATCGCCAGCACCCCACACACCCTCACACACACCGTCACAGGTGCCTCACCCACCTCATACAACCACAATCACAGCTGCCTCACACTACACCCTCACACACATACACCGTCACAGCGGCCTCTACACACTCTCACACACATACATCATCACAGCTGCGTCCACACCCTCACCACATACACCCACAAAGCTGCCTCTCACCCACCCTCCACACACATACCCCATCAGCTGCCTCACCCACCCTCACATATTGTCACAGGTGCTCACACACCTCACACACATACATCGTCAGTTATACTCACACACCTCACAATACACCGTCACAGCTGCCTCACGCACCAAACACATACAACGTCACAGCCTTCACACAACCTCCACACACAACACCCGCCAGCCGCTTCACATAACCTCACACAAATAATAAACCCCGTCACACGTTTCACACACCTCACACACACACACAAATCATAGCTTCCTCACACACCCTCACCATTATTACACAATCACAAGTACTCTACACAACCTCACACATAACACCCGTCACAGTTGTTCCACACAATACAATAATAATCAATAATCTACATACATCTACATAAACAATAATAAAATGCCACATTTCACCAACTACACACATTATCACCCCAGATGCTCACCCAAATCTCACATACATACAACAATCACAGTTGCCTTCAACACACCGTCACACATATATCGTTACAGCTACCTCAAACACTCCCTACACACACACACACACCGTCACAGCTGTGATCCACACCCCACACACATCCACTCATCACAGCGTCTCTCACACCCACACACACATACATCGTCACAGCTGCCTCTCACACCCCACACATACATCGTCACAGCTGCCTCACACACCCTCATACATTACACCGCTACACGTTTCACACCTTCACACACATACCCTACACACCTCACACATACCTTCACAGCTGCCTCTTTACACCCTCACACACATACACCGTCACAGCTCCTCACCCACCCTCCACACATACACTATCATAAGGCTCCCACACACCGTCACACATAATCGCCGCCAGCTGCGACATACACCCTCATACATACACCGCCAGCTGCCTCACACATTCTCACATCACACTACATCGAGCCGCTTCACACACCCTCACACACACATCAACCGTCACAGTTTCACACTACACCTCACACACTTACACCTCACGTCTAACCCACCCTCACACGGGATACATCTATCATGCTGCCCCTACACACCTCACACATACACCGTCACAGCCACACATCCCCACATACATCTATCACAGCTGCCTTACACACCCTCACGCACATACACCGTTCCAGCTGCCTCACATACCGTCACACCATACCCATCACAGCTGTCACACCCACACACACACACCTTCACAGCTGCTCTACCCACCCTGACACACATACACCGTCACAGCGTTTCACACACCTCACACATTACTACATCACAGCTGCCTCTACCCACCCCACACACATACACCCACGCGTCTACATATCCTCATTAACACATACATCGTCAAGAAGCACTTCCCACACACCCTCACACCTAATAACTGTCACAGCTGCCTCACACAATCTCACACATACACCGTCACTGCTGCCTACACACCCTCACACCATACACCGTCACAGCTGTTCCCACACGCCCTCACACACACACACCCGTCACAGCGTTTCACCCACTCCACACACACATACACCGTCACATCTGTTTTACCTAACTTTCACACACACATACACTATCATAGTTGCTCTACACATCCTCACACACATACATCGTCACAGCTGCCTCATACACCCTCACACACACATACACCGCCACCATTCACACCCTCACACACACAAACACCGTCACAGCGTCTTCACCTAATTTCACAAACATACACCATCACAACTGCCTCACACCGTCACACACATACATAGTCACAGCTTGTCACACCTTCACACACATACATCGTCACAGCGCCTCACATACCCTAACACACATACTCCGTCAAGCAGCAACCCTTGCCACACCCTCACACAACATGCACCGCCACAGCTGCCTCATGGCCACCCTCACAGCAATACGTGCAACTGGAACGAAGTGCATACTGAG
>NW_024749292.1:0-4265 GCF_018991925.1 Homarus americanus
AGCGAGGAATAGGACGTATATAAGAGTAATTGACGAAGAGTAGGACGATATAAGAGTAATTAGCGAGAATAGGGCGATAAGAGTAGAAGGAGAGTAGGTAAATATTAGTAATTAGTGAGTAGGACGTAGGTAAGAGTAATTAGCGAGGAGTAGGGACGTAAATATTAGTAATTAGCGAGTAGGACGTAGGTAAGAGTAATTAGCGAGAATAGGACGTATATAAGAGTAATTAACGAAGAGACGTATATAAGAGTAATTAGCGAGGAATAGGACGTATATAAGAGTAATTGAGGAGGAGTAGGACGTAAATAGTAATTAGCGAGTAGGACGTAGGTAAGAGTAATTGAGGAGGAATAGGACGTAAATATTAGTAATTAGCGAGTAGGACGTAGGTAAGAGTAATGGCGAGGAATAGACGTATATAAGAGTAATTAACGAAGAGTAGGACGTATATAAGAGTAATTAGAGAATAGACGATATAAGAGTAAGGAGGAGTAGGACGTAAATATTAGTAATTAGGCGAGTAGGACGTAGGTAAGAGTAATTAGCGAGGAATAGGACGTATATAAGAGTAATTAACGAAATAGGACGTATATAAGAGTAATTAGCGAGGAATAGGACCTATAAGAGTATTAACGAAGAGTAGGACGTAATAAGTAATTAGTGAGAATAGGACGTAAATAAGAGTAATTAACGAAGAGAGGACGTAAATAAGAGTAATTAGTGAGGAATAGGACCTAAAGTAGGTAATTAACGAGTAGGACGTAATAGAATTGAGAGATAGGACGTAAATAAGAGTAATTAACGAAGAGTAGGACGTAAATAAGAGTAATTAACGAAGAGTAGGACGTAAATAGAGTAATTAACGAAGAGTGGGACGTATATAAGAGTAATTAACGAAGAGTAGGACGTATATAAGAGTGTGAGGAATAGACCTAAGTAAGAGTAATTAACGAAGAGTAGGACGTAAATAAGTAATTAGTGAGGAATAGGACGTAAATAAGAGTAATTAACGAAGAGTAGGACGTATATAAGAGTAATTAGCGAGAGGACGTAAATATTAGTAATGCTTGAGTAGGACGTATATAAGAGTAATTAGCGAGAATAGGACGTAAATAAGAGTAGTGAGAGAGTAGGATGCGTACGTACCTCTAAGGGCGTTGACTGGGCAGAGAACAGTAAAGCCCACAATATCGGAGTAGATGTAGACACAGTCGTAGAGTCTTGGCTACTGATCAAACACATGATTGATTAGGACTAGTATACACACACACAGACACACACACACACACACACACACACACACACACACACACACACACACACACACACACACACACACACAACACACACACACACACACACACACACACACACACACACACACACACACACACACACACACACACACACACACACACACACACACAACACACACACACACACACACACACACACACACACACACACACACACACACACACACACACACACACACACACACACACACACACACACACAAATTAGTGGGCGAGAGGGATAGTTGACAAGGAGATAAAAGTCCCATTCTTATGAGGTGTTGCGTTGATTAAGTGAGGTGCAGGGGTGGAGGAGGAGGAGGAGGAGGAGGAGGAGGAGGAGGAGGAGGAGGGAGGAGGAGGAGGAGGAGGAGGAGGTAGAGGAGGATCAGGAGGAGGAGCAGGAGGGAGGAGGAGCAGGAGGAGGAGGAGCAGGAGGAGGAGGAGGGAGGAGGAGGAGGGAGGAGGAGGAGGAGGGAAGGGAGGAGGAGGAGGAGGAGGGAGGAGGGAGGGAGCAGGAGGGAGGAGGAGGAGGAGGAGGAGGAGGATCAGGAGGGAGGAGGATGAGGGAGGAGGAGGGGATCAGGAGGAGGAGGGAGGAGGGAGGGAGGAGGAGGAGGGAGGAGGAGGAGGAGGAGGAGGGGGAGGGAGGAGGAGGGAGGAGGAGGAGGAGGGAGGAAGAGGAGGAGGAGGGAGTCAGGAGGAGGAGGAGGGAGGAGGAGGAGGAGGGAGGAGGAGGAGGAGGGAGGAGGAGGAGGAGGAAGGAGGGAGGGAGGGAGGAGGGAGGAGGAGGAGGAGGGAGGAAGAGGGAGGAGGGAGGAGGAGGAGGAGGAGGAGGAGGAGGAGGAGGAGGAGGAGGAGGAGGAGAGGAGGAGGAGGAGGGGGAGGAGGGAGGGAGGGAGGAGGAAGGAGGGAGGAGGAGGGAGGAGAGGATCAGGAGGGAGGAGGAGGATCAGGAGGAGGGATCAGGAGGGAGGAGGAGGATCAGGAGGGAGGAGGAGCAGGAGGAGAGGAGGAGGAGGAGAGGAGGAGGAGAGGAGGAGGAGGAGGAGAGGAGGAGGAGAGAGGAGGATCAGGAGGGAGGAGGAGGAGGAGAGGAGGAGGAGGAGAGGAGGGAGGAGAGGAGGAGGAGGAGGAGGAGGAGGAGGAAGGGGAGGGGAGGGGAGCAGGAGGAGGAGAGGAGCAGGAGCAGGAGAGATCAGGAGGAGGAGGAGGAGGAGGATTGTGGGGAGAGGGAGGAGCAGGAGGAGGAGGGAGGAGGAGGGAGGAGGAGGAGGAGGGGAGGAGGGAGGAGGAGGAGAGGGAGGATCAGGAGGAGGGAGGGGAGGAGGATCAGGAGGAGAGGATGAGGAGGAGGGAGGAGGAGGAGGAGGAGGAGAGGAGGAACAGGAGGAGCAGGGAGGAGGAGGGAGAGGAGGGAGATGAGGAGGGGAGGAGGAGGAGGAGGAGATCAGGGAGGAAGAGGAGAGGATTGGGGAGAGGAGGAGGAGGAGCAGGAGGAGGATCAGGAGGAGGAGGGAGAGGGAGGACAGAGAGGAGCAGGAGGAGGAGGAGGAGGGAGGAGGAGGAGGAGGAGGAGGAGGAGGGGAGGACGAGGAGGAGGAGCAGGAGGAGGATCAGGAGGAGAGGAGGAAGAGGATCAGGAGGAGGAGAAGGAGGATCAGGGAGGAGGAGGAGGAGGAGGAGGAGGGAGGAGGAGGAGGAGGAGGAGGAGGAGGAGTGTTGTTATTTACCCACCTCCTCATTCCCGTGTGTTTCTCCTCTTCCTTCCTTCCTCCATCTCCCTTCTCTCCATCCCTTCCTCCTCTTCCTTCTTCTTCCATTCTCTTCCTCCTCTTTATCCTCTTCCTTCCTCCATCCTCTCTCCTCCTCTTCCTCCTCCTCCTCCATCCTCTCTCCTCCCTCCTTCCTCCATCTCTATTCTTCACTGAATTTTTCTCTTCCACCGTCTGTCTGTCTCTCTCTCTTTCTCTCTCTCTCTCTCTTTTCTCTCCCGTCACCCTTTCACTATCTCCGCCCTCTTCTCCTCTATTCTGCCTTCTCCATCTGTCTTCTCCTCTATTCTGTCTCTTCTTGCCACTTTGTCTTTCACTTGTCGCTCTAATTATTGGCGACAGAAGCCAAGGAGACGGGAGGTTGGGGAGAAGGAGACGGGGGGGAGGGGAGAGAAGGAGATTGGGGGAGAGGAGGAGACGGGGAGGGAATGGAGAGAGGTGACGGGGGGGGAGAGAAGGAGGGGGGGGAGGGAAGGGAGAGAGGTGACGGGGGAGAGAAGGAGACGGGGGAGGGAAGGAGAGAGGTGACGTTGGGAGATAGAGAGAAGGAAGAATGGGAAAGATAGAGAATGAAGAAAGGAAGAGGAGGAGGTGGGGAGGAGAGGAAACGTAGGGGTGGGGTGGATGGGGAGAGGGAGGGGAGAAAGAATGGTGGGGAGAGGATAGGGTTTAATATGCATTAGTACTATGGGGAGGAGGAAGGGAGGGTACTGGGGGAGGGGGTGAGGAAGGAGGGTACTGGGGGGGAGGGGATGAGGAAGGGGAGGGTACTGGGAGAGGGATGAGGAAGGAGGTACTGGGGGAAGGGGGGAGAAAGGAGGGAAGGGGAAGAATGGTGAATAGAAAGAGGGAGGGAGGGAAGGATAGAGGTGGTAATTGACACTCTGACAGACGTATGACCATCACATCACCGCCCACCGCCCTCACCCTTATGACACGGTCCCTATATCCGGCGTGTCAGGAGCTTCACCATGACACACTGAGATGACACCTAACCTAACCTAACCTAACCTAAGCTAAGCCAAGAAGAAGAGGAAAATAAAGGAGGAGGAGGAGGAGGCGTAGTAGGAAGAGAAGAAGGAAGAGGAGAAAGAGTAGTAGTAGCAGCGGTAGGAAGAGGAGGAGGAAGAGTAGTAGTACAGGAGGAACGAGAACGACAAGATAAGGGCATATGGGGAGAGAATTCAGAACG
>NW_024749293.1:0-22226 GCF_018991925.1 Homarus americanus
CTCACGACCAACCACTACTTATAATAATAGCATAAAGAGAGATTACATTTTTGTGGGCGTGACAGGCTCTATCTACAACACGGGGTAACAAGGTTATTAAGAGAAAGGGGTACAGAACTAACCTACATGACATACATATGTCGGTGCTTGAAGAAAGCCACTTACCATTAATTCTGGAGTTCGTTTCTCAGCAGCAGGTCCGTGACCTGGCAGTTTTCTAAGCCACCACTCCACGGGTTCATGACCTGCCAGTTTTGCAAAATCCAAGGGTGTTTGTCCCAATTTGTCCTTGGCATTAGGATCGAGGCCAGCCTCCACGAGGTGTTGCGTTACTCCCAAACATCCATTCAGTGCTGCATGGTGTAGCGCTGTGCTAAGGCTGTCATCCACGGCATGACGGTCACAGAGTTCACGCCTGAGTAATTGCTTCACAACACCTATATTGTTGCTTACGGCAGCACGGTGCAATGGTTGGACCTCATATCTACCCTTAGAGTTAATGTCAGCATTGGCATCAAGAAGAGTCTCCAAACATGGTTCATTACCAAGATGTGCAGCCATATGTAGGGCAGTCCAACCTGTACAAAAACCCAGCAAATCTTACACATTGATAAATTCATTGTTGATTATTGAATAATATACTAATAATTGAAAACTAATGCCATTAATACCCTAAGATATTGACCAAATATACACACACACACACATATATATATATATATATATATATATATATATATATATATATATATATATATATATATATATATATATATATATATATATATATATATATATATATATATATATATTTATATATATATATATGCAAGTAAATCACAGTAGGTGCGGGTCATCCAGATATATGCTGATAAGCACAAGGAAACAGGAAAACACGAAGTTCCCAAGCTCTTTGGTGTAATTCACACCTTCAGGGGTGAGTACAGTCTGTACTCACCCCTGAAGATGAGAATTACACCAAAGCGCTTGGGAACTTCGTGTTTTCTTCTTTCCTTGTGGTTATCAGCATATATCTGGATGACCCGCACCTACTGTGATTTACTTGCATATATATATATATAAATAAATATATATATATATATATATATATATATATATATATATATATATATATATATATATATATATATATATATATATATATATATATATATTTATCAAGATTTATCTTATCCACGTTTTCATTGTGGATTTACATGAAATATATATATATATATACAGTATATGTGTGTATATATATATATGTATATATATATATATATATATATATATATATATATGTATATATATATATGTATATATATATGTATATATAACCACAAGGCAACAAGAAAACACTGTATATATTAGCCTTGTCAAGTATTACTCCTTAGTCTGTACTCACCCCTGAAGATGTGAATTACACGAAAGCGCTTGGGAACTTCGTGTTTTCTTGTTTCCTTGTGGTTATCAGTGTGTGCATATATATATATATATATATATATATATATATATATATATATATATATATATATATATATATATATATATATATATATATATATATATATATATATATATAATTTTTTTTTTTTTAGGAAAAAATAAACTCCTTTTTCTAAGAGAAGTTGTGAAATTTAAGGGATTGAATCTTAAGAGAATTAGGGCAGTGGATATTTCAATATCTGATAAACTGCAATTATTTTTAAAGATTTTCCGAGAGAAGAATACTAGACACAGATATACTGTAGATTTGAGTGAAGAATTACTCCAGAATTATTAAATAAGAAGAAATAAAGGTTCAGATATCGCAGGTAAGAAGTTTTCAGGGGCTGGGTTTATCGAAGAACTTCAAAGAGTGACTAAGGGAATGTTTCGAAGTGTGTTGTCCATAGAGTTAGGGGAGGTGGGAGATAAGGAGGGGGGGGGTGGTTAAGAGCCTCAGCTGTGACGAGTTGAAAGGAGTTGGTCAAGAAAAGTAAGTTTAGTGCTGCAGACGGAGAAAGTTGAAAGCTTTAGGTCTGATGACGAATGAGAGAAAGTAAGAGACTTTAAGCAATTAGTTAATTAATCGCAATGTCTTCTTGGGCAACACAGTAACACATTACCTAGAGATCACCTGAAGATTTCTCCTCCATCTTGCTTATATTACCTGAAGACCCCCACCCCCCCCCCCCTCTACCTTATATCACCTTAAGATTCCCCTTCTTGCTTATAACACCTGAAGATGAACGATCGTAACGCTAACCTAACCAGGCTTTCCCTGGGGAGAGTTAGGATGGTTAATCTTAAGGACAGTCTGAAGACAAATCTGAAAAAGTTCCAAATCTACCCCCTCACCTGGAAGGCGATTATCCACACCGTAATGCTTTGAGGATCACCACACGAGAAGGTCTCAATACTTTCGAATTAGCTCGACTGCAAACGGAGTCAAACAAGCGCCAGCGCCGTAAAGACACTGCTGCGGCCCCTCACACACTAGATGGAGCCATCCACATGTGAAACATCTGTGAACGACACTGCCGATCCCTTATCGGCCTCTTTAGTCACCTTAAAACTCACCAACCTAGGTGATATCCTTAATAACTCCTATCATTGTATCATAGCTGGATGATCGTCATACTCGATTCCGAGTGACAGCAAAGTAATGTGTGTGTGTGTGTGTGAAATGGGGGGATATCGGCGTGTGGGGGTGTGGGGTGTGAGAATAAGATGAAGGGTGTGTGGGAGTAGGAGGAGGGTTGTGTGGGAGTAGAAGGAAGGTTGTGTGGGAGTAGAAGGAGGGTTGTGTGGGAGTAGAAGGAGGAGGAGTGTGTGGGAGTAGCAGGGGAAGTGTGTGGGAGTAGGAGGGGGATTACGTGTCAGTAGAAGGAGGATTGTGTGTCAGTAGGAGGAGGAGTGTATGGGGGGGGATAGAGGAGTGTGTGGGAGTAGATGGATGTAGATCGTCAGGTGTAATGTAAATACAGGTGGATGACAGGATGGACAGCAGCTGACAAAATTGACGGAGGCGAGAGGTTGTAAGTGACAAGATTCGTGTTGTATAAAATGGGTTCGAGGGATGACTCACGAATTGTAATGTGTAAAGGCGACATGTAATGGGAATAAGACTCGGAGTTGTACAATAATATACAGAATTGATCAAACTCTTTGCTGTACGATGTGTTAGGTTGTAAGGTCTTGGCTGTACGATGTGGTAGGTGGTAGGACTCTCGGCTGTACGATGTTTTAGGTGGCAAGACTCTCGGCTATAAGATGTTTTAGGTGGGTAAGACTCTCGGCTGTACGATGTGCTAGGTGGTAAGACTCTCGGCTGTACGATGTGCTAGGTGGTAAGACTCTCGGCTATAAGATGTTTTAGGTGGGTAAGACTCTCGGCTGTACGATGTGCTAGGTGGTAAGACTCTCGGCTGTACGATGTGCTAGGTGGTAAGACTCTCGGCTATAAGATGTTTTAGGTGGGTAAGACTTTCGGCTGTATGATGTGTTGGGTGGTAAGACTTGTTGATGATGAAACCTATTCTATAATAGTAGAAAAAAAATACATTAACATTTTTGGTTGTTCCCTGCGTTTAATTGGATTTTTTTTCTTCAGTTAATACCAGAACATTACACACCTTCAATTGATTATGTCTCTTGGTGGTATAAACTCCACTATTGTGAACACTCCCGAAAGCAAAACAAAATTCAAAGCGTAATGTGTTTTATCTGATTTATCTGAAGAAACCTTGTATTAGTATTGAAAATTTCCGCTCAGAAAGTAAACCCATGTATAGGTAAACTGATGAAGGGTTCGCTCTGTTGCAAAAATAAACATTCGTTGTGTTTACGGTCGTACATAAAGCAAAGTTCACCTAATAACAAGAACGGGTTTTCATCAGTAACCAGAAATCATGGAGCTAATAGCTTAAAGTAGATGGTTGATTCAGAGGGTGTGGCACGGAGCCCACAGAGGTGCTCTGCTGGTACGGCGGCCTGGGGGAGGGAAGGCTGTTGCTACCACTGTTGTTACTACCACTGTTGTTACTACCGCTGTTGTTACTACCACTGTTGTTAATACCACTGTTGTTTATACCGCTGTTGTTACTACCACTGTTGTTACTACCACTGTTACTACCACTGTTGTTACTACCACTGTTGTTTATACCGCTGTTGTTACTACCACTGTTGTTACTACCACTGTTGTTACTACCACTGTTGTTACTACCACTGTTGTTAATACCGCTGTTGTTACTACCACTGTTGTTACTACCACTGTTGTTTATACCGCTGTTGTTACTACCACTGTTACTACCGTTGTTGTTACTACCACTGCTGTTACTACCGCTGTTGTTACTACCACTGTTGTTAATACCACTGTTGTTTATACCGCTGTTGTTACTACCAATGTTGTTACTGTCATTGCTGTTACTACCACTGTTGTTACTACCAATGTTGTTACTGTCATTGCTGTTACTACCACTGTTGTTACTACCGCTGTTGTTACTACCACTGTTGTTTATACCGCTGTTGTTACTGTCATTGCTGTCACTACCACTGTTGTTACTACCGCTGTTGTTACTACCACTGTTGTTTATACCGCTGTTGTTACTACCAATGTTGTTACTGTCATTGCTGTTACTACCACTGTTGTTACTACCACTGTTTACTTCCACTGTTGTTACTACAACTGCTGTTTATACCACTCTTGTTACTACCACTGTTATTACTACTGCTGTTACTACTACTGTTGGTACTACCACTATTACGACCACTGTTATTACTACCACCGTTGTTACTATCATTGTTGTTATTACCACTGTTGCGACCACTCTTGTAACTACCACTCTTGTTACCCCCACTGTTGTTACTACAACTACTATTGTTACTACCACTGTTGTTACTACCACTGCTGTTACTGCGACTGGTGTTACTAGCACTATTGTTACTACCACTGATGTTACTACTACTACTGATGTTGCTATTACTATTGTTACTACTACTGTTGTTACTACCACTGTTGTGACTGCCATTGCTGTTACTATTACTGCTGTTACTACCACTATTGTTACTACCACTGCTGTTACTATTACTGCTGTTACTACCATTGTTGTTACTGCCACTGCTGTTACTATTACTGCTTAATGCTGTTACTACTGCTGTTTAATTGTTCCTACCACTGTTATTGCTGTTACTATCACTGTTGTAGTTATTGTTACTACTACTGTTATTGCTGTTACTGCCACTATTGTTATTTCTGTTCCTACCACTGTTGTTATTGCTGTTATTACCACTGTTGTATTTATTGTTACTACCACTGTTGTAGTTATTGTTCCTACCACTGTTATTATTATTCCTACCACTGTTATTGCTGTTACTGCCACTGTTGTAGTTATTGTTACTGCTACTGTTATTGCTTTTACTACCAATGTTGTACTTATTGTTACTACCACTGTTATTGCTGTTACTACCACTGTTATTGCTGTTACTGCCACTGTTGTAGTTATTGTTACTGCTACTGTTATTGCTGTTACTACCACTGTTGTAGTTATTGTTACTACCACTGTTGTTACTGATACTACCACTAAATAACTGCTATACTGTAACTTTAACAACAAGTGACACATAACTCAAAGTGTGGAGTAATTTTAGTTTACAATAATAGCTTACTGTCCGGGTGTACCTTGGGCTTCACTAAATAGTAAGTGTGTGTGTGTGTGTGTGTGTATGTGTGTGTGTGTGTGTGTGTGTGTGTGTGTGTGTGTGTGTGCAGCCGAAACCAACTTTTATATACTTTCACACCGACACATACTTTGGATCGTGACCTTGTTGCTTTGTGAGAGGACTATCAGACACCATCACTGACAGTAGTAAGAGTCAGGCAGTAGACAGTGTAATTCATTGCTTCAGTTGTCGTCTCTGTCATGGTAAAGATATAGAAGAAACAGTGAAGTCATATTTCGGTATTAAAATACTTCTGAAAATTCTGGTGTGTATGAGGTTATCAAACCACCTTTAGTATCCAAGGTGGCTTCTGATGCACTCGGCCGCATGCATCACACCCACATGTACACACTTGCTCACACATTTCTGTCGGGTTCCCTTCATTTCTATCCAAACGTTTTGCATGTTTTTGGCGCAAATTATGCACCAGCATCCTTTTAAAGGTTTACGAGGTGAGACGCCACAAACACCGTGAACCTCGTGGGTGGTGTGTGCCTGGTGCTGCCTCCCTGGCACTATGAGGTGTTGTGTTGCTCAAACTTTCATCACTGTCACTCACAGTCGGAACTTCACCAATAGGCACGGTGGCTATAAACTAAATCTGCGTTCATAGGGAAACTATCGTGTAGGCCTCGTAAATATCTTTAGGCGAAGATACTCTGTTGGAATTAAATGAACAAGTTTTTTATCCAAGTGTTTTCAGAACCTTACTCATAACAAAATGCAGGTTTAGTTCAGTTTTGACGAATTAACCTTTTTCAGTTCCAAGCGGAAAAAAATGAAGCGCTAAGACCGTATCATTATCACGTAGAAGGATCAAATTCGTAAAGTATTAGTGATATATATATATATTGGACAGCAGGTTCCTGGGAGGTGATGTAATCAATTTTCCCTCGTAGTGTTTCATTGAATGAGACTGATTCATGGCCCGACATGCAAAGTGTAAAATATCTCCCGCTGCTCACTGTGTGTCGGTGCAGGACATCGCGTCAAGTCAAGTTTTCTATATACCCAAAAATTGCAAAGTTCCAGAAACTGTGTGAAGACGGATCATAAGAGATTCTTTCTAAAACGACGTAAAGTGAACACGCTGGAGGTATAGTACCACGCCTGTCACACAAGGGCGTCTTATCCTCTGCCATCTATGAACCTTTAAGTTGACCCATAAAAAGAAAAAATACAAATATCTGGATTGGGGAGATGCGTTTCTCGCTAACTAAATAATTTCTTCAGGTTTTTCTCACTATTAGGATCAGTTAGGGAAGAATAAACAACTGTCTGCAATAAAAGCACCAGCCATACGAGGTGTGCGGCGGCCGTATGGATACAGCGCTCACCTCATGTCCTTAAGGTAGCTGGTTCGAGCCAGGGACAACCCACAGTCCACTCAACTATGAACGGTTACCTGACTTTACAGCTGGGAGAGTGAAGACCAGTCAAGTGTATTGCCGTTCACATTGTCTCCTTCTGTACCGGATTTAGTATTTAATGTGCTACCTTCCCATTACCCTTAACAGATCATTAGGTCTATGTCACGTCAGACTATCATTATTATTTCTTTACCTTGTTTGAACTGTGTTTTTGGTCAGTATACATCCTCGCCATCGGTGAACAAATAATTGACTAAGACGAATAACAATGGTTGAAAATAAAACACATTATTGAATTTCCTTTTATTTTTAACATTGAGATTCGCGAAGAACTATGAATACCAGCCAATTCTACTCGCATATAAGAATTAAAGTTAAATGATTTGCTTCTTTAAATTTGCAGCCCGAGGCGGGAGATCCCTCTTGTGGGTGGTGGCAGCAGACACCCAGGACCTGGCGCTCCTGCTGCTTAATGGTTTGTTAAGTCACACTTAATTTGCGTCTGACCGTTGGTGATTCTAGCAAAGGGTCTCTTGAAGTCATTATCTCCTCGAGTGTACAGTGACGACTAAAAAAATGTTTTATTGTCACTTACTGTAGTTCCTAGATTGCACGTCGCTGTACACCGCTCACCCAACAGTGAGACGCGCATAGGTATGTACCTAAAGACATGGATGTGGCAATTGCCTTGTGATAGGATTAAGGTGGAAAATCGTATGTTAAATATATGAACATTATATTGAAATTTTGAAAGCACATTAAATCATGCATAATTATATCAAAAATTGATAAATAAAGATAAGAGAATACACTGGATAATTTTTTTACGGTGATGAAGGAAATTGATGCAGGAGTTAAGTTAGTGTTTTGGGAGACAGAAAAAAGTGAAGGTAGTACTGATGAAGTAGCGCCAAATTAAACAATACAGACGGGGTGTTGGAGTGTCAGCTACCTGGAAGATTATCGACCACAAGGAGCCAGAAACACGAGTTGGATATGAAATGATTTAAAACAAAAACAAACTGTGTGCACGTCGTTCCTACTAGCTATGACAAAAATAAATTGTTAAAGTTTTATAACAGTAAGAATAATGAATTTGTAGGAATAGGCTTATATCAGACCTGTGATAATACTCATGAAATATTTCTGGGGCTCTGCTGGTTACTGTTGCCCATATTTGTAATATTTACTAACTGGTAACAATATAATTCACCTGCTCTATGCTGTGTCAGAGAACATTTGCGTGCATTTATAGAGTATACAATTAGGTTTACCACCTTATGTCGCATTTGTTTCTTTTATTAAAGTATTATTTGTTGTGAAATACGAGTATTAACGCCTTTTACCGTCTTTTACAGGTAGGTGATGTTTGTCAACAGTGTCGGCTGATTCAGGTGAAGTAACTGTGTCTGTTGATGGATATGTATTTGTTTCACTTGTGAATTATTTGGTATTTATATCAGCAACTACTGCGAGAACAATGTAAGTGACACTACATGGGCGAAAGTAATTTCATTTCGATTCGTTTTATTCGTAGCCCAGTCGCTACGTCATTTGCGCGCGCGCGCGCGCGTGTGTGTGTGTGTGTGTGTGTGTGTGTGTGTGTGTGTGTGTGTGTGTGTGTGTAAATTTATTTATGTATTCATTTAATATGCTTTCAACCCGTTTGTATTTACGTAGTTTGTTGGGGTTATCTCTGAGTTAAGTTTAGTGGCTGGTGATTCATCTTCTTATGTGTTATCTTGAGGTGTATCTATGCAAAATATATGCTAGAGATATCGGGTTTATTATGAACGTTACATTACATCCAAAGGAGCACTGTATTACAGAACAAATATCCGTAGTAAGAGACGAAGGTAATCTGATCGTCCTGAGATTTTCTTCATCCTCCGATTCGCCGTAACATTATCCTCTTATTTAAGTCTTCTACGTCTACTGCTTCACTCACCATAGTACTAGTGGGTCATGAATCTCTGGATACTTCCTGCCCTGCCTATGCTCCCTGCCTTCCCTGCCATCCCTATGCTCCCTGCCTTCCCTGCCATTCCTATGCTCCCTGCCATCCCTATGTTCCCTGCCATCCTTGTGTTCCTTGCCCCCCATGTGTTCCCTGCCCCCATGTGCTCCCTGCCATCCCTATGTTCCCTGCCATCTTTGTGTTCCTTGCCCCCATGTGTTCCCTGCCCCCATGTGCTCCCTGCCCTCCCTGTGCTCTTTGGCCTACCTGTCCTCCCTGCACTGTGCTACCATTATTCTACTCGTATTTCATCGCCCCCAAACCGTCCTGATTTTCTACTGGTTCCTGTACATAAAGGAGAAGCTCTGAACCACCGACCCTCTTACTGCTAAATAACAATTGGTAGATTAATGGGTAGGTAGGTAGATTTATATTCAGTAAACTCTTCATACAAATCTACATGGAGTCAACATGTATGTAGACGTCTAATGGAGGTATAAAATCATGTGTCGACAGTGCAGGCATACAAACAATGAACCGCCTAGAGACAATCTCCTCCAGTGTGGACCCCAGTAGGTAGGTCAACATACCCGCACGTCAACCTCCGAGGCCATCATCATCATCATCATCATCATCATCATCATCATCATCATCATCATCCGACAACATAATAAATCTTGCCTGATCTTGTTGCATCTTCGGCTCTTGGTGTCGGGGGGTAGGGGCAAAGGGGTGGTGGTGGGGGATCCATTCCTTGCTTCCCGTGAATGTCTTTTGTTTCACGGAGGTTCAATATCCAGGATGTTCCTACGGGCATGAGAAGCTCTGGCAGGCAGCAGTAGGTGGTCAATATACGCCAGCGTCCCGGAGTGGCGAGGTGGGAGGGAGGATGAGAAATGAGCAGGAGAAATAGGGAGGAGATAAAAACGAAATTTGGAGAGAGAGAGAGAGAGAGAGAGAGAGAGAGTTGACTCGGCTAGTTCTTGTTTCAGCCACTAGGAAACGTGTCTAGAAATCGATCAGTTGTAATTAAGTATAGCGAGAACTGGAGGGAAAAAAGAGGAGAATAAAGTGAGAGTGGGGAGAAGGGGAGATGGTGAGAGAAAATGGGTGAAGAGAAAAGGTCAGGAGATAAGATCGGTGATTAAGTAATATACATAAATAATAGTAAATAAATAGTATAAAGGCGATGAAAAGGGAAATTTGAAATTATTTATCTATTCTCATTACATTTGATATTTGCTGTTGTAACACATTCAACTAAACGATGTGATTAAATTGTCATTGTTTTAAAAGGTAGCAGCACCACCCCTACAGTGTAATTAACTGCAGTGCACACGGGGAAAGGCGGGGAATGAACTCCGTATTTTTTCTGGTTAAATGATAACTTTTTGGGGGGGATCAACTGACTGCTGTCTTGGAGGGGTGATGATGAGGGCGGCCGTAAACATGTCGGTTATTTTGTTAATGGAGGTTTTATCACTGACGAACCATGTCCCCCCTGACCGCCCATTAACCCGCCCATACAGCCGCCACCCTCCTCCTGACACTGGGGGGGGGGGAGTCACAAATTGAAATGTTGAGAATAATAATCGTTTGTTTATAAATGAGTCAGCTGGAAAATTTATATAAACAGGGATGATTTTTTTTTTACATGATGTGGTAACTGACATAGTGACATACTACTGGTGCTCCGTGACTTGTTTCATTTTCTCATACTATTGGAAACTTTTTTATTTACAATATTTTATTGAGTAAAGGTTTATAATAAAGAAGCATTTGTTTAAGCAGGTGGTTGAGCGAAATAAGCGTTTTGGGTGTTTGTTGTAAAATCTTGCTGAAGAAGAGGATGTATGTGTGGCGGCGATGAGTATCGTGTGTAGTGAATGGCAGTATAATGCTCATCAGGAGGAACTGGGAGAAGTAATGCATGGGAGAAGATCATTGTAAATAGTGAGGTGAATGGACAGATGACTTTAAAAGACACAATAACATGTAAAGATAATGGTAAAAGAAGTTATGAGCTGGATATCAGATTTATGGGATTAGTGGATTCTGGTTGTAAATTTCAGGTGTAATATCAGCAATACACATATTGATGTAAGAAGGCTCGGTTCCGTTTTAGAAACCCAAAGACCGAACGCTATTACCCCCGAAGGAGATCAGTTCAGCTGAAGGTGTCAGACTTAAACTTTACCGGTGCATTAAATAGTTGAGGCTTTACCTGCAAACTTCCTCTAGTGTATATAAAAGCTTAACAGAGCTTCTCTAATTCTTGATAAATTTCACTCGTTTAGTGACCAACACAGATGGTTCTTAAAAGGAACAGTAATTTAAGTAATGGTAAATAATGTGACTTATATTGAAGACGTCACCATAGAATACAAACACACATGGAAAATATTACAATAACGTGTACTATAAACTCAAAGCGTTAACATACGTAACTCAAAATGTTTATATAAAGTATTGGCAGCCTTGTGAATTGAATGCACCAAGATATGGAATTTAGATATACCGACACTTAGCACGTTACAGGCATTGTTTGACGACAGTGAACCCGATAGTAACACCAGAAGCCTCGCCACGTTTAGTACCAGAGAAACATTTGACACACCTTCACGGTAAAGAACAAATCCTACGGTTATTAAATAAAATGTCAACACTCAGTATTTCTAGGTGTTGGTCATGTTTACCGCCAGACGGTGACAACACAGTACAGTAATCTACTGTATATTCTTCACTGAAAATTATTTAAGTTAAGAGGGTTTTTTTATCAAACTCATTTTTTATCAGTAGCTTAATTTGTGTACATGTTTTTTTATGAAGTCTGTAGGAGGGGGATCATAATAAATCACCAGTGACACGAATTAGCGACCCAAAAACAAGAATGATACAATTCAGGGTCTTGTTGCTAGTAAGAAGTGTGTCTTCCTGTACGCAGAACTTCAGCTGCCATCTAATTATATAACCTGTGAAGTGTCGCTGAAATGACAGGGAGAACAACTCCTGTGGGTAAAGAGCAGTTGGAGTGTCAGTTTGTTTTTAAAGTCTTCGTCGACTTTTTCGCGCAAGCCGTCAGGATTTTTAAAAGTTAAATTTTTTTCAGGATTCTGAACTGGATAGTTAAGACAGGCAATATCTCGACAGTCGCCTCGTTGACCTCCTGACACAGGCAGTAATATTATAGAGTGAACCCGGGATGGTTCCTTGTGGGGAAATTGTATTTCTTAGTCATGCAACCATAACACAACAACCAACCTTCAAAACTCTAATTGCATAAAGCCATCAATTCACGTATATGAGGTGAAGTCATACTAAAGTACTGATTCTAAATTCTCTTCTGGCAATTTATAATACTTTAAAACGCCACACCTCCCCAGTCACCGCAACTCATGGAGTTCCTCTTTAAGCACATGATTGCTCAAAAGCAGAGAGTGAGTGCAACAGACGGTCAAGGTTTTCCGATAACATCCTTTTTATTTTATCCAACATAAACTCTTGGGGAGGCTTAGATACAAGTAATCGAAAAAGCGAAACTAAAATTTTGCCAGAGGTCTTTCCAATTTATATCGAATCACTCCTGTAACCCAGATTTGATCACCATTTAATTAATCACCAATAAACATGTACTATACCTAACCTGTCTGTAGATAATGCAAACACTGTTAGGCCAGAGGGAGGGAGACGAGGTTGGTAGTGGTGGAGGGAGGGAGACAGGGGTGGTAGTGGTGGAGGGAGGGAGACAGGGGTGGTAGTGGTGGAGGGAGGAAGACGAGGTTGGTAGTGGTGGAGGGAGGGAGACGAGGTTGGTAGTGGTGGAGGGAGGGAGACAGGGGTGGTAGTGGTGGAGGGAGGGAGACGAGGTTGGTAGTGGTGGAGGGAGGGAGACAGGGGTGGTAGTGGTGAAGGGAGGGAGACAGGGGTGGTAGTGGTGGAGGGAGGGAGACAGGGGTGGTAGTGGTGAAGGGAGGGTTACAGGGGTGGTAGTGGTGAGGGAGGGACAGGGGTGGTAGTGGTGGAGGGAGGAGACGAGTGGTAAGGGAGGGAGAGTAGTGGTAGTGGTGGAGGGAAGGAGACAGGGGTGGTAGTGGTGGAGGGAGGGAGACAGGGGTGGTAGTGGTGGAGGGAGGGAGACAGGGGTGGTAGTGGTGGAGGGAGGGAGACAGGGGTGGTAGTGGTGGAGGGAGGGAGACAGGGGTGGTAGTGGTGGAGGGAGGGAGACGAGGTTGGTAGTGGTGGAGGGAGGGAGACAGGGGTGGTAGTGGTGAAGGGAGGGAGACAGGGGTGGTAGTGGTGGAGGGAGGGAGACAGGGGTGGTAGTGGTGAAGGGAGGAGACAGAGGGGGGAGGAGACAGGAGTTGGTAGTGTGGTGGGAGGGGAGGGAACAGTTTGGTAATGGTGGAGGGAGGGAGACAGGGGTTGTGGTGGAGTGGTAGTGGTGGAGGGAGGAGACAGGGGTGTGGTAGTGGTGGAGGGAGGGGTGGTAGTGGTGGAGGGAGAGACAGGGGTGGTAGTGGTGGAGGGAAACAGGTGGTAGTGGTGGAGGGAGGGAGACAGGGGTGGAGTAGTGGTGGAGGGAGGAGACAGGGGTGGTAGTGGTGGAGGGGGGAGACAGGGGTGAGTGAGTGGTGGAGGGAGGAGACGGGGGTGGTAGTGGTGGAGGGAGGGAGACAGGGTTGTGAGTGGTAGGGGAAGGGGAGACAGGGGTGGTGGTGGTGGAGGGAGGGAGACAGGTTTGGTAGTGGTGGAGGGAGGGAGACAGGGGTGGTAGTGGTGGAGGGAGGGAGACAGGGGTGGTAGTGGTGGAGGGAGGGAGATAAATAAGACTTACTTTGTATGAGAACCTAAATATATTATGACAAGTTAAATCAATTAATATTATCAGTGATTTATATAAAATGATGTTACTATAAAACCCACTAACTTACAAAAATACTCAATTGCAATAAATACAATAAATGGTCAGATCAGCGGTGTTTCATGTGCGTGGACGACGGTCTTAAATTATGTCTTGTGGACCTCAGGTTGCCCACCACTGATATAACCCATATGTTGAATGTTGTAATAATCTGGTGTAGAAATTATGTTCCAGTCAGCCATTACCCTCAACTACCTCATTTAAGCTGTCGTACGCGAGAGCAGGGAACGGCATGAGTCACATCAGGGAAATAACAGACAAAGTAACTTTTCGAAGTAGAAAATTGGTTGAGGTTACCTGAGCCACTAACCCCTGGCGTCACGAGCCTAGGAAATCAAGGAGTCATCTCTGAATTAGACATATACAATTACAATATGTTCCTTGTCAGTTTGTTGGAGGTAATGAAGGAGCTAACCTAATCCTCCTGAAATAAAAATTGAAAATTCATTTACTAAACACGTCTGATTCTCTCATGGCGGCCAGGGAAGACGTGCACTTATGAACAACTTAACACGCATAAAATACATGCAATAACAACAGAGTATACTGACTTTTATCTCTATGACATTAAAGACGTTTCTAATACATTTCATAATACCACGCACTCAAAAATAATAATACCGTTAATTTCTGTGATTTTCTATTTACATTGTAATCTTAATCTCATGTTTCTGCTGGGCTTCAAGGCTCTGTCCACTCTGTGTTAACTAAAGAATGACTAATAAAAATCATTGGTTTTATGTGCCTATGGTGACCACTACAATCTATGTACAACTCGGGTACTGCGTCTGGTATTAAAAAAGCCCAAAACAAATGAAAAACAATGACACTAAGGTATAACATGACTGCACCGGATTGCTATTCTTCTCGGGGTAACAAAAACACTTCCTTCTATAGAACTAAACATATTGTCGATACTACAGGTGCCATATTTCCTCTACTATCCAAAACAACTTCTTATACCTCATAATATCCCTTTACTCTCTCAGTACCGGTACAAGGCTGAAAGACACTTTACTATATAATCTACTTATTACAGTATAGATCATCGTCTTTTCCGTTTCCAACACGTACATTTTCTCTAACTAAACTTCAAATATACACTGCCTGTGGTTAGTAAGTAAACTACTAGTGATACCTTTGGCTCAAGGAAAGTAAAACTTCATTAAAGTCATTTCATCCTACAAGACCGAGTAACAACCGCATATAATAATTGAAAAAAAATAATCGACAGGCTTTTGGTAGGGAGATTTAAGACCACAGATCAAACATATAATAAGTCGCGGTACAGTGCGTTCAACGTACACTGCCCCTCAGGCCACGCCCTGAGCAAAATACAGTATGGTAATAGTTTACAATATTACGCATTACTATGAGCCACTCTAGGGACAAATTATATAATTTAAAACGTGTTAAGAGCAATTTTTTTTAATATTAATTTAGAGGCTTTGTCCATGAAGGTGTTTAATACCTTAGGAACGTCTCCCCCATACCAGCAACCACTTTACCATAGAGGATTTATCGTTTGTAAGGCAAACGTTAAGGCCAACTTTACAATGTTGCGTGTTGTTATGAGCCATTATAAGAAGGACAAATATATATAAAAGAAACCCTGTTTCTTAACTTTCGAATATAAAAGTTTGGAGGAATTGCACTTATAAACAATTGCATTTATAAACAAGAATAACACCAAGTTGATCATAGCTGCGTCAGTGAGGGCAGGAGGTCTTACATCCACCAGCGTGAATAAGAATAACACCAAATTGACCATAGCTGCGTCAGTGAGGGCAGGAGGTCTTACATCCACCAGCGTAAATAAAAAGACGCATTGAAAACTAACACCCTCGCGCGGAAAGAACATCGATGGTCGGTCAGTCATGTGAGATGGGCCTAAAACTGACTAACGTAGATGGTGACTATGATGACTTAACACAGGAGATGACTGAAGCAGATGGTGACTAATTTAACCAGAATCAAGGTCACTTCTCTTCATAATATAATTTATCTCGGAATGATCATCGGTGATTCATAATATTTTTTTTTATGATTTTAACCTCTCCTTATGGCGAATATTTCTTTAATTAATTTTTCTAATCTTTATTCTATTTATTCTTATAGTATATTAGATACTGTAGGTATCACGACCACGACCATGATTATAACAACCACGACCATGATTATAACAACCACGACCATGATTATAACAACCAAGACTATGATTATAACAATCACGACCATGATTATAACAACCACGACTATGATCATAACCACGACTATGATTATAACAACCACGACGATGATTATAACACCCACGACCATGATTATAACAACTACGACCATGATCATAACCACGACCCTGATTATAACAACCACGACTATGATTGCAACAACCACGACCATGATTATAACAACCACGTCCATAATTATAACAACCACGACCATGATTATAACAACCACGACTATGATTATAACAACCACGACTATGATTATGACAACCACGACCATGATTATAACAACCACGACTATGATTATAACACCCACGACCATGATTATAACAACCACGATCATGATTATAACAACCACGACCATGATTATAAAAACTACGACCATGATTATAACAACCACGACCATGATTATCTCATATACTATAGGAATAGCCGTGTGTCTGTCTGTGTGTGTGTGTGTTCTGGGCAGCCGAAACGGCACAATCGTTTTTCATCAAACTTGGTGGAAAAATCGCAAAAAATTCGTAGAGTGGAACAGACCTGGTCTCATGTCGAAGGTTTCTTTAGGAAGGCATTAATTTACCATTTTATTTACACTGGAAAACGATGTCGCTCTACGCTGCCAGCCTTCCGGCGGTTGCGCGCTAGCCAAGCACGAGCGTTCGAACTTTCACGCTTTGGTAAACTGTACCACTGGACTCGCCACCGGGCACGAAGTGCCCTCGATCACTTGTCTAATATACTATAGGACTAGGCGTGTGTCTGTCTGTCTGTTTGTTTGTTCTGGGCAGCCGAAACGGCACAATCGTTTTTCATCAAACTTGGTGGAAAAATCGCAAAAAATTCGTAGTGGAACAAACCTGGTCCCATGTCGATGGTTTCTTTCGGAAGGCATTAATTAACCATTTTATTTACGATGGAAAACGATGCAAGTCTACGGACTTGGCGCACCCTCATTCGCTGTACGCTAGCCAAGCACGAGAGTTCAAACTTTCATTGGGCACGAAGGTACCTGCGATCACTTGTCTGGTCTACACCACAACTGGGGCACTCATCTGACCTACACCACAACGGGGGCACTCACCTGGCCCACATCACAACGGGGTCACTCACCAGGCCTACACCACAACTGGGGCACTCACCTGGCCTACACCACAACGGGGGCACTCATCTGGCCTACACCACAACAGGGGCACTCATTTTGTGAGGTGACCAACCCGAGTAGACAAGAATGACCCAGATGGAATCAATTGGTGTTGTGGTATAGTTGCGTAAATGTGTTCCTACACCTCCTGTGGTAACCCTTGTCTCCAAACGGCACCGTCGCAGTAGTAGTATCACTATTTATGAATGAATGGGTATTGGTCGTGTAACGACGGACATGATTGGTGGATAGGTTTGCTGTAGATCATATAGGTTGGCCGTTTGGAGACACGGGTTACCACAGTGGGTGGTAGGAACATATCCCTCAACTATACAACATCTGAAGACACAGGTGGATATACGTAAGGTCTTACATGATGGTTAACTTTTGTGATTTTAACTCCCTTTTATCCTGGCTTTTATGTTGTGATATTATGTCCAGGGACATACTATACAGTATGATTTTAGTATTGTATTATAAGCTCTGTTTATTATTATTATTATTATTATTATTATTATTATTATTATTATTATTATTATTATTATTATTATTATTATTATTATTATTATTATGATGTAACTGGTCACCCGGTATAAACAGACGTTTCTGGCGGTGGTGTGTTGCCAGGCAGGCCACGGCGGCTTTAACGGCTCAGCATTGTTGATGGCGCTTCCATAAATCTGCGCGTTCCTCTCAACATTTAAATTAATACAGTGGCCAGACCGGCACGACTACTGAGGATGTGGGCAGTTCTCCGTCAACCTCTCGGACTAACACTCGTATCTTTAAAGTCTAATGCCTCTGAGTTTAATGATTTACGCGAGTGAATTATGAACATTAGTGAGCAGTGAATGTCTGTCATGTGTGTCCGGTTTTGCGTCGTCCTTCAATTGCGATTCTACTATATTAAATAAATAAAGGGAGACAAGGTGGGAGCGGAGACAGGGAGTTTTGTAAGACATGTTTGGAAAATTGATATACCATTCTCAGTCGATTGTTTTAGTCATTTGAAGATTACAATGTCTCTTTTCCTCGATGATCCTGACGTTCCGTGACTAATGTTTCTTGCGAGATGTATAGAGCATCAATCACTTACAACGGGGAAGTAAATTAGATGTTACACTAATTAATAACAAAAGTATATGGTTGAGACGGCAAGTGTTGTGGGGTGTTAACATAAGAGATTAAATAGTAAAGGTTGAAAAGAGAAAACATAGAAGTACATACATCCACGTAGAGGAGGTACATGAATATTATTTTTTTGTGTTTGTGATAAAAACGAATAGCTATGTAACGTAGAGGAGTGATGTGTGGGTAGCATTTGATTCAGAAGTTTTAAGTCTTATTTTACTAAGATAGTGATTCATATGCGCGAACATAAAACACACACACACTACTACTACTACTAATAATACTACTTTGCTGTCACTCGGAATCGAGTATGACGATCATCAGCTATGATACAATGATATGTGGTATTAGGGATGTCACCTAGGTTGGTGAGTTTTGAGGTGACTAAAGAGACCGATACGGGATCCGCAGCGTCGTTCACATTCGTTGCATATGTGGAGGGCTCCATCTACTGCGGGAGGGGTGGTGGCAGCGTCATGGCTGTCGAGGGATGGGTTAAGGCTGTCGAGGGATGGGTTATGGCTGTCGAGGGATGGGTTAAGGCTGTCGAGGGATGGGTTAAGGCTGTCGAGGAATGGGTTATGGCTGTCGAGGGATGGGCTATGGCTGTCGAGGGATGGGTTAAGGCTGTCGAGGGATGGGTTATGGCTGTCGAGGGATGGGTTAAGGCTACCAAGGGATGGGTTATGGCTGTCGAGGATGGGGGTTAAAGGCTGTTGAGGATGGGTTGAGCTGTCGAGAATGAGTTATAGCTGTCGAGGATGGGCTATAACATCGAGGATGGGTTAAAGGCTGTCGAGATGGATGGCGCTGTCGAGGGCCGGGTTAAGAGCTGTCAGGGATTAGTTATAGCTGTTGAATGATTAGTTATGGCTGTCAGTGATGAGTGCGTGGCCAGGACATACCGTGAATCACTGATGATGAGCATTGGAGTACTGGGTGATTCAAGGCTATAGGATTATCCTGATACAGCGGATGGATATATAAACTGAGTAAAGGGAGAAATAACGGTACCGATAAATCTGCATGTTAATTGGTTATCAAATGAAGCTAGAATGTAGATCGGAACAGGCTTTAAGCTATTTTTTGGAACAATTTCTGACCGTAGAATGGAAACTCCGAACTGTCCGTTCACCAACCTATCAATATCCAGCGTGTTCGATTTAGTGATTTTGTCGACGACTCCACCATTGTGATCAGTGTGAACAACTCGGTTCCCTACTACAGCGCTCTCCAGAATATATTGAACAATCTCCACCAACAACTATGTCACCATCAACCATACCAAGACCATGGTTATGCACAATCCAGGTTGTGGACTCCACCAGCTTCCTCGGCGTCACTAAAGATAACAAACTTAATTGGAAAACACTTGTCAGTATAATTGTCAAATCCTCCCTAAGTGCTACACAACGGAAACACCTACTGTGGAAAAAGTGCCAATCTCATTTGTTGGCTTTGTTACTATGTTATGTTACTTGTGATCCATTCCCCAATTATGTAACTGTATATTTGCATCCTTATGGCTGCCATGCTCTTTCAATAAACCGTTAATTATTATTATTATTATTATTATTATTATTATTATTATCATTATTATTATTATTATTATTATTATTATTATTATTATTATTATTATTATTATTATTATCATTATTATTATTATTATTATTAATAATATTAATATTATTATTATTATTATTATTATTATTATTATTATTATTATACACACACTCACGCACACACACTTCGGGTCACGGGTGATATCAAGGCCGATACTGACTGTTAGATTTGTTGATTGTCAGGTTGTGATGCTGTGGCTGTCTGTCTAACTGTCTCTCTCTCCCTGGACTAGAGGACAGATATTACATTTGCCTGTCTCTTACCACCTGCATAACTGTCATTTTGCGTTCTCTTCTCTTGGTGTTTACGTATATGAATAGGCGTCTCATTTGCATTAACTTCAGTCCTAATTCTCTTCCATTACTACCAGATGGGGTTTATATTGATAAGTAACTCTCCTCCCACGACTCTCACATATGACGTAGTGATAATCAGGTTGATAAAGCGTGGTATATTGTTTAATGGGGCTGGCATAGGTCAATGATCTCCCCCATCAGTCTTTATGAGAACACGCAGGTAGGGTGCCGACCGACCCCTTAAACATGTCAGTTATGGAGGCTTTGATCTTCTGGACAGCCCAGCTGGGTCCTGGCCCGTCACTGTTCCACGTCACACGACTCTTGATTACTCTTACATAAACAAACAGGGAATGCAGTTAAGCTCCATCCCTCACCCAAAGCAACTCCAGTTAGTGAGTTGCTTTAAAATTGTTTCAGATCTATAAACACCTCGAACCTCCTGTGTTACACACACACACACACACACACATTCATTTGTTGTCATTCACTCACTTTAATATATGTTCTACTGTGTAGCTCCCCATCCACAATACGGCGGTAAATCTGCTTTCCCTCCGTTCATATCACACAAATCCAGCATCACCCACCAGATGCAAGTCCTTCCCTAACATGAGCGCTATGATCTCCACTCATTACGCCCGTTGCTGCCACTTAACACGCCCTTCCCCTCAGTCTCCACTTCGATATCTGGGTCTTTCCCTTCTACCATCCAGCTTTGAATCATACACGTGTTTTATCCACATTCTCTCTTCAGTCTCTCAATAGCACCTGAGAGAGGACGCTGCTTTTCTCTCTTCCTGGCTCTTTATTTATCTCCAGGAGTTAAGTGTCTCACTCCTATACAATAATGTCGACTGAATGATTCACTTGTACACTCTTATATTATCCTTCAGACATTCCTCAGTCTACCTATATCTCCTTTTACGTCCATTAATCTTTGGTTCAATTCATCCTTCATCGTTTACTTTTCCTCCATCTTATCACCATGTTTCTCAATGTGTCTTTTCTACTCGATTTCCTTTTTTTTTCACGTTTCCTATCGATTTTCTCCTACAACACACCTATTAATAACCTTAGTTATTACAGTACTTCATTCCTGAAAATATTAATAAAAAACCTTCGAGACATAACACATTAATCCTCTTCTCCAGATACTCATAATCTTCCTTTAGTGAATCCAAATATCTCTCTGATATACCAAAGAGCCGTATTACTCATAAATTTGTACATTCATTCAAAATGCATTTATCTTTATATAGGGAATTATTCACGGTTTGTCTCTGCCATCTGTAGCGTGCATGACCTTGCCATCCATTCTATTGTTATTTCATCTTCCATTCTCAACTAACATTTCAAAGGTGCCTTACATGGTTGATCTTACAGCCAGTCTTATCACCATCATCTCTTCCTTAATTATTTATTCTTATTTTCTTATTGTAACATCATATATTCACTCATCAGCAACTTCCATTTTCATTTGTTGTTGTTTTCGCTTCCTATTTAGATCCATCCAAGATTTGTCTGTCTGTGCGGAAATCATCAACATTTTGTATTTAACGGAGACGAAGGCAGAGCCAGAGTGAGCCAATAAGCTTTTTAAAGATGATTAATTCTTTTTCTTCGTCATCGGATCTCCAAACCTCTCTATCACGACTCCTGGAAGCATCTGGTGTGGGTTCATTCATCTCTCCGTCTATTCCTGTTTTCTGATGACAAGTCGCTTAATTATCTACGACGTGTGTTCTTGATAGCAGACTCGCTTATTCTTTATTAAATCTCTATTTGGGATGGAAAAAGTGACAGCAAAAAATGTGAACGGGAAATTGAGGTTGAAGGTGAGAGCGAGAGAGAGT
>NW_024749294.1:0-16409 GCF_018991925.1 Homarus americanus
CCCACCACAGTACTCAAGATGCCACACACTAACCCACCACAGTACTCAAGATGCCACACACTCACCCACCACAGTACTCCAGGTGCCGCACACTCACCCACCATTGTACTCCAGGTGCCACACTCACCCACCACAGTACTCAAGAAGCCACACACTCACCCACCACAATACTCAAGAAGCCACACACTCACCCACCACAGTACTCCAGGTTAAATAAAGGCCAAAACGTATTATACCAAGGTCAGGGGGGGAGGAGGTCTGTGCTAGATATGCTAAGTGGCGTCGCCTGTGCATCACACTGCCGAAGGAAGAAAATTAAAGAGAAAGGAAGATTAAAACTTAGAAGGCAACTATAGCTTGCGCTAGTCAGGCCGCACCTCGATTATGCGGTTCAGTTTTGGTGCCTCTATTATAGAATGGATATAAATTCACTAGAGTCGGTGCAGCGAAGAAAGACAAAAATGATTCCGGGACTTAGAAACCTTCCATATCAGGATAGGTTAAAGAATCTTAACTTGTATTCCCTAGAAAGACGAAGAGTGCGGGGAGATATGATAGAAGTATTTAAGTGGGTGAAAGGAATCAATAAAGGGGATATAGATAAAGTTCTTATAATATCCGGGTAGGATAGGACTCGGAGCAACGGATTCAAGTTGGATAAGTTTAGGTTTAGGAGGGAGATAGGAAGAAACTGGTTCACAAATAGGGTGGTTGACGAGTGGAACAAGCTTAGCAACTTTGTAGTAAATGCGGGAACTCTGGAAAGTTTCAAAAGGAGGCTAGATAGATTCATGGATGATAGAGAGTGGTAGTAACTCTCGACAGGAGCTGCCATGCACAGGCCAACCGGCCTATTGGAGACTCCTTATTTTCTTATGTTCTTAAGGCACGAGGCAAGTCAGGTCAAACAAGTTCATGAAGGTCGCACAGTGGAAGCAGAGGACATTGGGAGAAGTTCACTTCAAGATTTGGTTCATAATGGTCATGTGACGGCAGTGATGGAGGTGCGAGTCAACGATGCCTCACCTGGGTGCCAGTGCCAAACAGGAGGGGGTGAGGGGAGAGAGATTAGGTTAAGGTCAGTCCTAGACGTAACTACTACATCAAGGTCACGTAGTAGTGGACAAGCGGGCCGGTTCCTTACTCAAAGAGACACTGGAGGAATAAAATGCTAGATTCACAGTGACATGGACAAGTTAGCATCACAAGTGAAAGAAAATGGGGGATAAGTCTCTTAATATATCTAGAACAAAATGGGTAGTCTATGGGTCGTTAATAAAAATGGTTATTGTATGGGTTTCTAATAATTCTAACAGAAAATGGCCAGTCTATGGGTTTTAAATACCAAATTAACAGAAAATGGGTACGAGGGAAGTGAGGCGTCACGGCACTGAGTCACCGGGCCAAGTGGACGGGGAGAAGAGGAGGGGGGAGAAGGGGAGAGGGGAGGAAGAGGGGGATTAAGAGAAGGATTGGGAGGAGAGATGTCGCTAATTTATCAAGGTCATGTCCTACAGGTAGGTGACGGCAGGATGGCAGCCACTATCACCGGCAGAGTTGTTACGGACAGCCCGGGATGATGAAGGCTGGGTGGTAATAAGGTATTGGAGCGTTAGAAGGAGGTTTGGGAGGCGTAAGATGTGCCACAGGAGGTAGCGAGGTGCTGGGTGAGGTAGAGGAAGGAGGTGGAGGCCACTCGACCTCCACCCCACCATTTGAGGCGCGGCGGGGTCGACCTCCCTCTTAACCCATCTCCCTCCTGTTACCACCTCCGCTTATTATCCTTATTACCAGAGTCGTTATCTCCCTCTCTCACCCGGAGACAGTTGTTTCTTCATATAAATTGTATACGAGTACATAACAATACCACCCTCTTCTCCTGATGCCCTCCCTCCCTCCCTCACGCTGTTACCTCACCCCTCCCTCATCTCCCTCATTTCTCTCTCCATTATATCCTCCCTATAGCCTCATTTTCACTCTCCTTCTCACTTCCTCTTCTCTGTCTTATCCCTCACTACCATCCCCGATCCATCCTCCTCCTTCTCCCATTCCCCCCCTCTCCCTCTCCTCTCTCTCCTTCACTCCCCCTCTCCTTCACTTCCCTCTCCTCCACCCCCCTCCTCCTATCTTCCCACCACCCAATTACCATCTGATAACGACCCCCTTACTGGTGAACTAGGGTCGTATTAACGAGGCCAAACGACTTTTATCCTGCCCCACCCCCGTGAAGAGGAGGAGGAGGAGGAGAGGGGAGGAGGAGGAGGAGGAGGAGAGGGGAGGAGGAAGAGAGAGGGAGAAGGGGGAAGAGAAAGGAAGAAGGAGGAAGGGAAAGGAAGAAGGAGGAAGAGAAAGGAAGGAGAAAAAATGACTGAAAGGTGAGGAATAGGAAGGAGGAAGTAGGGATTGGGAGAGGTAGAGAGTAAAGGTGGAAGGGGGCAGTGAGAGGGGGAGAGGCAAGGAGAGAGGGAGGGAGAGACGAGGGGGATAGGGACGGAGACGGGAGGGAGGAGGATAGGGAGGGAGGGATAGTGAGACAGGGCGAGAGGTACAGTGAGACAAAGAGGGATGGACAGGGAGGGAGACAGGGAAGGAGGGACAGGGAGACAGGAAGGAAGGGAGAGGTAAGAGGACACCTGCCCGTCCTGGCCACCTCACGTGACCGCTCACTGCCTCGTGCTAAACCTGTCTCAGTAAGACGTGAACATAACCACAGCAGCGCACCCCCCACCTGAAAGTAGGCGCACCATGTTACACGACGCATGCGCACAAGGAATAATACCCCCCCCCCCACATCAAGCGTGCGCACACTACTTAAGTATGCGCGTCACACCACTAAGAACTTATCTTTTACGAGGTCCCACAACCACCACAAATATACTCACACCTTGGCCACCATTAACACACACTGAGGACAATGTGTGTGTCTACCCCAGTACCTACCACAAAATGCCTCCTGGGTCTATGCACACACGCAGGGCAACACACAGTAGGGGGTGATACACTACAAAAGGTATATACCGCACCACCTGCTGGATCTGTACACACACACACACACACACACACACACACACACACACACACACACACACACACACACACACACACACACACACAACCTTGGCATAACTTACCAGACAAAGACATTTATATTCGCCAGCCTGGTCAATGCTCCAAGGGTCGTAAGTCACATATTCCCTTAGCTGGTAACGTAGGGGAATCATCTAAGTGGCTCGCATAAATTATACACACACACACACACACACACACACACACCTACCCCCCCCCTCCCCCACCCCACACACAAACAGTGGCAAAAATGGGTCACCAGAAGATTCATCCCCCAGTTTATATCACTACAAGGATCAACACTAACATTATTGGGGGGGCGAAACAGGTTAGGGTAGTTAATCTTTAGGTGAAACAAGCTCGGGGAAGATCTTCAGGTGATCCGGCAAAATATTCAAACGTATACCTGCAACTTATAGATGCGTTCTTTGAACTTTAGACAGTACACGATTACTTAATAACTGGGTTTTGTTCAGTCGTACTAAAAAGGAATAACCAACCTCACGCTGGTATATATACTGTATACTCAGTCAGGTCAGAAGAGTCCGGTAATTGGCTGATAACACACCAAAAAATTTAACGCAAAAACCCTACTAACTCAGCACAAAGTTAACGCCAACGATTAACTTAATTTGCAAATAAATTAAATAATAATGTTATACACGGTGATGGTGTACCTGGAGTGTCAGGGGTGTACTAGGAGGTCACAGGTGTACCTGGGAGGGTCAGAGGTGTGCCTGGGGAGTGTCAGGGTGCACCTGGGAGTGTCAGAGGTGTACCTGGTAGTGTCGTGGGGTAATACCTGGGTGTGTCAGAGGGTGTGCAAGGAGTGTCAGGGGTGTACCTTGGAGTGACAGCGGTGTACCTGGGAGTGTCAGAGGTGTACCTGGGAGTGTCTGAGGTGTACCTCGGAGTGTCTGAGGTGTACCTGGGAGTGTCTGGGTTGTACCTGGGAGTGTCACAGGAGTACTAGTGAGTGTCAGAGGTGTACCTATGAGTGTCTGAGGTGTACCTGGGAGTGTCAGAGGTGTACCTGGGAGTGTCTGATGTGTACCTGGGAGTGTCGGAGGAGTACCATGGATTGTCAGACGACTTCCACGGAGTGTCAGAGGAGTCCCTAGGAGTGCCAGAGGTGTACCTGGGAGTGTCAGAGATGTACCTGGGAGTGTCTGAGGTGTACCTGGGACTGTCAGAGGTGTACCTGGGAGTGTCTGAGGTGTACCTGGGAGTGTCAGAGGAGTACCAGGGGTGTCCAGAGGTGTACCCTATGAATACAGAGGTGGCAAGTGTCAGAGGTGTGCCTGGGAGTGTCAGGGTGTGCACAAGTGTCCACAGAGTGTACCTGAGAGTGTCTGAGGTGTACCTGGGAGTGTCAGAGGTGTACCTGGGAGTGTCAGAGGTGTACCTGGTAGTGTCAGAGGTGTACCTAGGAGTTTCTGAGGTGCACCTGAGAGTGTCTGAGATGTACCTGGCAGTGTCTGAGGTGTACCTGGCAGTGTCTGAGGTGTACCTGGCAGTGTCAGACGTGCACCTGGGAGTGTCTGAGGTGCACCTGGCGAGTGCCTGAGGTGTACCTGGGAGTGTCTGTGGTGTACCTGGGAGTGTCTGAGGTGTCCCTGGGAGTGTCAGTGGTGTACCTGAGAGTGTCGGAGGTGTACCTGGGAGTATCGGAGGTGTACCTGGGAGTGTCTGAGGTGTACTTGGCAGTGTCAGCGGTGTACCTAGGAGTGTCAGTGGTGTACCTGGGAGTGTCAGATGTATACCTGGGAGTATAAGAGGTGTTCCTGGGAGTGTCTGAGCTGTACCTGGGAGTGTCAGAAGTGTCCCTGAGAGTGCCGGAGGTGTACACGGGAGTGTCGGAGGTGTACCTGGGAGTGTCAGAGGTGTAACTGGGAGTGTCAGAGGTGTGCCTGGGAGTGTCGGAGGTGTACCTGGGAGTGTCGGAGGTGATCCTGGGAGTGTCGGAGGTGTACCTGGGAGTGTCCGAGGTGTACCTGGGAGTGTCAGGGTTGTACCTGGGAGTGTCGGAGGTGTACCTGAGAGTGTCTGAGGTGTACCTGGGCGTGTCAGATGTACCAAGGAGTGTCAGTGGAGTACCTGGGAGTGTCATTGGTGTACCTGGGAGCGTCAGTGGTATACCTGGGATTGTCAAAGGTGTACCTGGGAGTGTCAGAGGTGTACTTGGGAGTGTCTGAGGTGTACCAGGGAGGGTCAGATGTGTGCCTGGGAGTGTCAGAGGTGTACCTGGGTGTGTCAGGGGTGCACCTGGGATTGTCTGAGGTGTACCTGGGAATGTCTGAGGTGTACTTGAGAGTGTCTGAGGTGTACCTGGGAGTGTCTGAGGTGTACCTGGGAGTGTCAGAGGAGTACCAAAGAGTGTCAGAGGTGTACCTGAGAGTGTCTGAGGTGTACCTGGCAGTTTCTGTGGTGTACCTGGGAGTGTCAGGGGTGTACTTGGGAGGGTCAGGGGTGTACCTGGGAGGGTCAGAGGTGTACCTGGGAGTGTCAGAGGTGTACCTGGTAGGCCAGTGTACCCGGTGTGTCAGAGGTGTACCTGGGAGTGTCTGAGGTGTACCTGGGAGTGTCAGAGGAGTACCAGGGAGTGTCAGAGGTGTACCTATGAGTGTCTGAGGTGTACCTGGGAGTGTCTGGGGTGTACCTGGGAGTGTCACAGGAGTACTAGTGAGTGTCAGAGGTGTTCCTATGAGTGTCTGAGGTCTACCTGGGAGTGTCAGAGGTGTACCTGGGAGTGTCTGATGTGTACCTGGGAGTGTCGGAGGAGTACCATGGAGTGTCAGACGAGTGCCACGGAGTGTCAGAGGAGTACATGGGAGTGTCAGAGGTGTACCTGGGAGTGTCAGAGATGTACCTGGGAGTGTCTGAGGTGTACCTGGGAGTGTCAGAGGTGTACCTGGTAGTGTCTGAGGTGTACCTGGGAGTGTCAGAGGTGTACCAGGGAGTGTCAGAGGTGTACCTGGGAGTGTCTGAGGTGTACCTGGGAGTGTCAGAGGTGTACCTGGGAGTGTCAGAGGTGTACCTGGGAGTGTCAGAGATGTACCTAGGAGTGTCCGAGGTGTACCTGAGAGTGTCTGAGGTGTACCTGGCAGTGTCTGAGGTGTACCTGGCAGTGTCTGAGGTGTACCTGGCAGTGTCTGAGGTGTACCTGGCAGTGTCAGACGTGCACCTGGGAGTGTCTGAGGTGCACCTGGCGAGTGCCTGAGGTGTAGCTGGGAGTGTCTGTGGTGTACCTGGGAGTGTCTGAGGTGTACCTAGGAGTGTCAGTGGTGTACCTGAGAGTGTCGGAGGTGTACCTGGGAGTATCGGAGGTGTAGTTGGGAGTGTCTGAGGTGTACCTGGCAGTGTCATCGGTGTACCTGGGAGTGTCAGTGGTGTACCTGGGAGTGTCAGATGTATACCTGGGAGTATCAGATTTGTTCCTGGGAGTGTCTGAGGTGTACCTGGGAGTATCAGAAGTGTCCCTGAGATTGCCGGAGCTGTACACGGGAGTGTCGGAGGTGTACCTGGGAGTGTCAGAGGTGTACCAGGGAGTGTCGGAGGTGTACCTGGGAGTGTCGGAGGTGTTCCTGGGAGTGTCGGAGGTGTACCTGGGAGTGTCAGAGGTGTACCTGGGAGTGTCAGAGGTGTACCTGGGAGTGTCAGGGGTGTACCTGGGATTGTGGGAGGTGTACCTGGGAGTGTCTGAGGTGTACCTGGGCGTGTCAGATGTACCAGGGAGTGTCAGTGGAGTACCTGGGAGTGTCAGAGGTGTACCTGGGTGTGTCAGAGGTGTACTTGGGAGTGTCAGACGTGTACCTAGGAGTGTCTGAGGTGTACCTGAGAGTGTCTGAGGTGTACCTGGCAGTGTCTGTGGAGTACCTGGTAGTGTCTGAGGTGTACCTGGCAGTGTCAGAGGTGCACCTGGGAGTGTTTGTGGTGTACCTGGGAGTGTCAGAAGGACCTGGGAGTGTCAGAGGTGTACCTGGGAGTGTCAGTGGTGTACCTGGGAGTGTCTGAGGTGCACATGGGAGTGTCTGAGGTGTACCTGGAGTGTCGGAGGTGTACCTGGGAGTGTCAGAGGTGTACCTGGGGAGTGTCAAAGGTGTACCTGGAGTGTCGGTGGTGTACCTGGGAGTGTCGGAGGTGGCACCTGGGAGTGTCAGAGGTGTGCCTGGGAGTGTCAGAGGTGCACCTGGGAGTGTCAGGGGTGCACCTGGGAGTGTCAGTGGTGTACCTGGGAGTGTCAGAGGTGTACCTGGGAGTGTCAGAGGTGTAGCTGGGAGTGTCAGAGTTGCACCTGGGAGTGTCAGGGGTGCACCTGGGAGTGTCTGAGATGTACCTGGGAGTGTCTCAGGTGTACCAGGGAGTGTCTCAGGTGTACTTGGGAGTGTCAGAGGAGTACCACGGAGTGCCAGAGGAGTACCATGGAGTGTTAGAGGAGTACCTCGGAGTGTCAGAGGTGTACCTGGGAGTGTCAGAGGTGTACCTGGGAGTGTCTGAGGTGAACCTGGGAGTGTCTGAGATGTACCTGGGAGTGTCAGAGGAGTAGCAGGGTGTGTCAGAGGTGTACCTGGGAGTGTCTGAGGTGTACCTGGGAGTGTCAGAGGTGTACATGGGAGTGTCTAAGTAGTACCTGGGAGGCCAGTGGTATACCTGGGAGTGCTCCAAGGTGTACCTGGGAGTGTCGGAGGTGTACCTGGGAGTGTTAGAGGTACCTGGGACTGTCAGAGGTGTACCTGGCAGTGTCAGAGGTGCACATGGGAGTGTCAGGGGTGCACCTGGGAGTGTCTGAGATGTACATGGGAGTGTCTGAGGTGTACCTAGGAGTGTCTGAGGTGTACGTGGGAGTGTCAGCGGAGTACCACGGAGTGTCAGAGGAGTACCACGGAGTGTCAGAGGAGTACCTGAGAGTGTCAGAGGTGTACCTGGGAGTGTCAGAGGTGTACCTGGGAGTGTCAGAGGTGTACCTGGGAGTGTCAGAGGTGTACCTGGGAGTGTCAGAGGTGTACCTAGGAGTGTCTGAGGTGTACCTGAGAGTGTTTGAGGTGTACCTGGCAGTGTCTGAGGTGTACCTGGCAGTGTCTAAGGTGTACCTGGCAGTGTCAGAGGAGTACCACGGAGTGTCAGAGGAGTACCACGAAGTGTCAGAGGAGTACCTTGGAGTGTCAGAGGTGTACCTGGGAGTGTCAGAGGTGTACCTGGGAGTGTCAGTGGTGTACCTGGTAGTGTCTGGAGGAGTACCTGGGAGAGCTGAGGTGTACCTGGGAGTGTCACAGGTGGAGTGTCAGAGGTACCTGGGGGGTGCCAGAGGTGTACCTGGGGGTGTCACAGGTGTACCTGGGGGTGTCAGAGGTCTACCTGGGAGTGTCAGAGGTGTACCTGGGAGTAACGGAGGTGTACCTGGCAGTGTCTGAGGTGTACCTGGCAGTGTCTGAGGTGTACCTGGCAGTGTCTGAGGTGTACCTGGCAGTGTCAGACGTGCACCTGGGAGTGTCTGAGGTGCACCTGGCGAGTGCCTGAGGTGTACCTAGGAGTGTCAGTGGTGTACCTGAGAGTGTCGGAGGTGTACCTGGGAGTATCGGAGGTGTAGTTGGGAGTGTCTGAGGTGTACCTGGCAGTGTCATCGGTGTACCTGGGAGTGTCAGTGGTGTACCTGGGAGTGTCAGATGTATACCTGGGAGTATCAGATTTGTTCCTGGGAGTGTCTGAGGTGTACCTGGGAGTATCAGAAGTGTCCCTGAGATTGCCGGAGCTGTACACGGGAGTGTCGGAGGTGTACCTGGGAGTGTCAGAGGTGTACCAGGGAGTGTCGGAGGTGTACCTGGGAGTGTCAGTGGTGGCACCTGGAGCAGTTCAGTACCTGGGAGTGTCGGAGGTACCTGGGAGTGTCAGAGGTGTACCTGGGAGTGTCAGAGGTGTACCTGGCAGTGTCAGAGGTGCATTTGGGAGTGTCAGGGGTGCACCTGGGAGTGTCTGAGATGTACATGGGAGTGTCTGAGGTGTACCTAGGAGTGTCTGAGGTGTACGTGGGAGTGTCAGCAGAGTACCACGGAGTGTCAGAGGAGTACCACGGAGTGTCAGAGGAGTACCTGGGAGTGTCAGAGGTGTACCTGGGAGTGTCAGAGGTGTACCTGGGAGTGTCAGAGGTGTACCTGGGAGTGTCAGAGGTGTACCTGGGAATGTCAGAGGTGTACCTCGGAGTGTCTGAGGTGTACCTGAGAGTGTTTGAGGTGTACCTGGCAGTGTCTGAGGTGTACCTGGCAGTGTCTGAGGTGTACCTGGCAGTGTCAGAGGAGTACCATGGAGTGTCAGAGGAGAACCACGGAGTGTCAGAGGAGTACCTGGGAGTGTCAGAGGTGTACCTGTGAATGTCAGAGGTGTACCTGGGAGTGTCTGAGGTGTACCTGGGAGTGTCAGAGGTGTACCAGGGAGTGTCAGTGGTGTACCTGGTAGTGTCTGAGGAGTACCTGGGAGAGCCGGAGGTGTACCTGGGAGTGTCACAGGTGTACCTGGGAGTGTCAGAGGTGTACCTGGGGGTGTCAGAGGTGTACCTGGGGGTGTCACAGGTGTACCTGGGGGTGTCAGAGGTCTACCTGGGAGTGTCAGAGGTGTACCTGGGAGTAACGGAGGTGTACCTGTGAGTGTCAGAGGTGTACCTAGGAGTGTCTGAGGTGTACCTGAGAGTGTTTAAGGTGTACCTGGCAGTGTCTGAGGTGTACCTGTCAGTGTCTGAGGTGTACCTGGCAGTGTCAGAGGTGCACCTGGGAGTGTCTGAGGTGTACCTGGGAGTATCAGAGGAGTCCCACGGAGTGTCAGAGGAGTACCACGGAGTGTCAGAGGAGTACCTGGGAGTGTCAGAGGTGAACCTGGGAGTGTCAGAGGTGTACCTGGGAGTGTCTGGGAGTGGCCACTAGAGTGTCACAGGAGTACTGAAGAGTGTCAGAGGTGTGCCTATGAGTGTCTGAGATGTGCAAGTGTCAGAGGTGTGCCTGGGAGTGTCTGAGTGTGTGCCTGGGGGTGTCCGGAGGTACCTTAGTGTCGGGCCAGGTGCACAGGTCAGAGGTGCCTGGGGAGTGTCAGGGAGGTGTGCCTGGGGTGTCAGAGATGTGTACTGGGGGTGTCAGAGTGTGCCAGGGGTGTCAGAGGTGTGCCTAGGAGTGTCTGAGGTGTACCTGAGAGTGTCTGAGGTGTGCCTGGGGGTGTCAGAGGTGTGCCTGCAGGGGTGTCAGGGTGTGCCTGGGGTGTCAGAGGTGTTCCTGGGGTGTCTGAGGGTGTGCCTGGGGAGTGTCTGGGGTGTGCCTGGCGGTGTCTGGGGTGTGCACCTGGCGGTGTCTGGGGTGTGCCTGGTGTCTGGGGTGTGTGGCAGTGTCAGACGTGCCTGGGGTGTCTCAGGTGCGCCTGGCGGTGCTGAGGTGTGGCTGGGGTGTCTGTGGTGTGCCTGAGGTGTACCTAGGAGTGTCAGTGGTGTACCTGAGAGTGTCGGAGGTGTACCTGGGAGTATCGGAGGTGTAGTTAGGAGTGTCTGAGGTGTACCTGGCAGTGTCATCGGTGTTCCTGGGAGTGTCAGTGGTGTACCTGGGAGTGTCAGATGTATACCTGGGAGTATCAGATTTGTTCCTGGGAGTGTCTGAGGTGTACCTGGGAGTATCAGAAGTGTCCCTGAGATTGCCGGAGCTGTACACGGGAGTGTCGGAGGTGTACCTGGGAGTGTCAGAGGTGTACCTGGGAGTGTCTAAGTTGTACCTGGGAGTGTCAGTGGTGTACCTGGGAGTGTCTAAGGTGTACCTGGGAGTGTCGGAGGTGTACCTGGGAGTGTCAGAGGTGTACCTGGGAGTGTCAGGGGGTGTGCCTGGGGAATGTCGGGTGTGCCTGGGGTGTCTGAGGTGTACCTGGGCGTGTCAGATGTACCAGGGAGTGTCAGTGGAGTACCTGGGAGTGTCATTGGTGTACATGGGAGCGTCAGTAGTGTTCCTGGGAGTGTCAAAGGTGTACCTGGGAGTGTCAGAGGTGTACTTGGGAGTGTCTGAGGTGTACCAGGAAGGGTCAGAGGTGTGCCTGGGAGTGTCAGAGGTGTACCTGGGTGTGTCAGGGTTGCACCTGGAAGTGTCTGAGGTGTACCTGGGAGTGTATGAGGTTTATTTGGGAGTGTCTGAGGTGTACCTGGGAGTGACTGAGGGGTAACTGGGAGTGTCAGAGGAGTATCATAGAGTGTCAGACGTGTACCTGGGAGTGTCTGAGGTGTACCTGGGAATGTCTGAGGTGTACATTGCAGTGTCTGTGGTGTACCTGGGAGTGTCAGGGGTGTACTTGGGAGGGTCAGGGGTGTACCTGGGAGGGTCAGAGGTGTACCTGGGAGTGCCAGAGGTGTTCCTGGGAGTGTCGGATGTGTACCTGGGAGTGTCGGAGGTGTACCTGGGAGTGTCAGAGGTGTACCTGGGAGTGTCAGAGGTGTACCTGGGAGTGTCAGGGGTGTACCTGGGAGTGTCGGAGGTGTACCTTGGAGTGTCTGAGGTGTACCTGGGAGTGTCAGATGTACCAGGGAGTGTCAGTGGAGTACCTGAAAGTGTCATTGGTGTACCTGGGAGCGTCGGTGGTGTACCTGGGAGTGTCAGAGGTGTACCTGGGAGTGTCAGAGATGTACCTGGGAGTGTCTGAGGCGTACCAGGGAGGGTCAGAGGTGTGCCTGGGAGTGTCAGAGGTGTACCTGGGTGTGTCAGGGGTGCACCTGGGAGTGTCTGAGGTGTACCTGGGAGTGTCTAGGGTACCTGGGAGTGTCTGAGGTGTACCCATGTGTCAGGAGGAGTACCACGGAGTGTCAGAGTACCACGGAGTGTCAGGAGGAGTTTACAGGGTGTACTTGGGAGGTCAGAGGTGTACCTGGGAGTGTCTGAGGTGTACCTGGAGTGTCAAAGGTACCTGGGAGTGCCTGAGGTGTACCTGGGAGTGTCAGAGGAGCACCAGGAGTGTCAGGGGTGTACCTGGGAGTGTCTGAGGTCTACCTGGGAGTGTCAGAGGTGTACCTGGGAGTGTCAGAGGTGTACCTGGGAGTGTCAGAGGTGTACCTAGGAGTGTCTGAGGTGTACCTGAGAGTGTCTGAGGTGTACCTGGCAATGTCTGAGGAGTACCTGGCAGTGTATGAGGTGTACCTGGCAGTGTCAGAGGTGCACCTGGGAGTGATCTGTGGTGTACCTGGGAGTGTCAGAAGTTGACCTGGGAGTGTCAGAGGTGTACCTGGGAGTTTCAGTGGTGTACCTGGGAGTGTCTGAGGTGTAAATGGGAGTGTCTGAGGTTTACCTGGGAGTGTCGGAGGTGTACCTGGGAGTGTCAGAAGTGTACCTGGGAGTACCGGAGGTGTACCCGGGAGTGTCGGAGGTGTACCTGGGAGTGTCAGAGGTGTACCTGGGAGTGTCAGAGGTGTACCTGGGAGTGTCAGAGGTGTACCTGGGAGTGTCAGAGGTGTACCTGGGTGTAATGAGACAAAACTCACAAGAAGAGAATTACATACATAGGTAGGAAGTATAGAGAGTAGGAATGTAAAGATAGGAAACTTGGTAGCGTGGCCTGGATGTTATTTGCACAGCGTCACTACGCTTATCTTATCTCGTATGTCAATACACGTATATCACTTCTTAAAGGGACAACTTGTTAAACACCTCTTGATACAATTATTTATTACTTCACTCAATGACATGGACACATTAATATCACTATTATATCGGGGTACTAACACATCATGCTTTACGTTACTTGACACTGACTCTCGGACACACCTGAATGAATACACTTCCCACAGTAGGTAACTCACCCTAGGACGTTCTGACAAGACTCACGTGTACCCTGACGTAGGCCCAGTGAATGCTTGGCTGGGCTGCCTCCATCACAGGGAGAGTCTGCTTAGCTGACGATGCCGTGGTCTAGTCGGGAGGTCTCCCTCCCGACCTGGGGAGGGGACGTGCGTGACTCTCCTTGGTGAACCGAGAGACGACCCGAACGGGAGAGAGATGACAGCAACCAGAATGATAATGATAATGGAATAGGAATGGAATCTCGAATATCGAATCTCGAATGCCGAATATGGAATGTCCGTGGACGGGACTGTAGGGCCTTTATATGGGGTCGGCCCAGCCGGCTTCTGACCTCTAACAATTAACACTAAACTGGTTTGATCTGGATAATTGTGTGCAGGTGTGGTCCTGGCCAGGTGTCTTGGCTAGGTGCGGTTGTAGGTCACCGGCTCACGTCATTAGCGGGCGAAGTCAAGTCCCTAGGGTCGACCTGAGGTGTGTCAACCTGGAATGCGGTGGTACCACGAGATCTGTGGTGTACTTGCTGTTATATGTGACATAATTCTGGGCTGTAAGGTTTGGTCTGACAATCACTCATTACACCTCCCGCCAAGACCAAGGCTTCATCACAGAGACTGATGTCACATATAGACAGCAACATCACGTGTGGTATCAAAGATAATCCCTGGGGCGCTAACATAGTCTCACATTTACAACCAACAATCTCATAGGTGTATGTTTTTCTACTGGCGCTAGTTTGATCTGACAAAGCTCACTATACCTCCCGCCAAGATCAAAGCTTCTATGCCAGGAGAAAAAGGAAACATAGCAAGTGAACATAGAATGAAAAAATCCTTCATATGTAGCATAGTGTCCGAGGCAACCTTGCAAATCACATTCTACAAACAATAACAGGTGTTACATTTCCATGTCAAAATAATAATTCATCTCAGTCAGTAATATAGCTACAACATCGTGTTTCGTAGTCCAAGACGTTGATCAAATGAACTCATAGAAAAAAGTGAGCCTAAAAAAAGACATTCTTTGTAGTAAACATCAACAAAATCAGAGAAAATACTTCAAAATACAAAAAATGTTCCTACTTCACATATTAGGGTATTGATATCTTTTTATTATACATCAACAACATCAGTACATTAGTTGGGTCCAGCATAGCTCACGTCTTCCATCCGGCTGGTATCTGAAAAACAGGGGATGGCGGCAGCTCAGCAGCTGTAGTCGGTTGGTCCTTCATCATCGGCTTTCTTGTGATGTCAGGACAGCACATCTTCTGTCTTCTTTCTTCACATAGCACATCTTCTGTCTTCTGTCTTCTTCTTCTTCACATACCGCACCTTGTAGGTCGTTTCTCCACACCTTCTGACTTCTTCTCACTTCCTCCTGGTTTCTATACTCTTCCAGACGAGTTTTCTGTCCCATCTGCGTTCTTCCTCTATACATCTTCATTTTCATATTCCAGATGAATTTTTCTGCTCCATCTGAGTTTCTTTATACATCTTCGTTTTCCGTCATATTCCAGATGAATTTTTCTGCTTCATCTGCATTTCTTCTCTGCAACATCATCATTTTCAACATATTCCAGACGATTTTCTGTTCATCTGCCGCCGGCCCTCTCCGGCCGGGATGAAAGCCGGTCCACTGTTTGGGCTGTCGTCTCCTTAGATGACTGTAAGGCAGGTTCCGCGGACCAAGGCTCGCCCTCCGTACGTGAGTGTCGGCGAGACCAAAGACCGTCCTGTCTTACACCTTCCACAGTGGTGAATCCCTCCCTGGCTGGGCTCACCAGGGTTCGTTGTGTGGCGATCCATTCCACACTCCTTACTTCCTAAAGTAGAAAAATATAAAATCTTCTTAATCCTATACCAAGGGAGGACTTGAAAGAAGTGACGTGGTGTGTGGTGGGTTTCGTGCTGCCTTCATCAAGCTGCATTCATCACGCTGCTTTCATCATGCTGGTTCTTCTCTGCTCGTATGTACTGTGGTTGACGTCCGGCTGGCCATGGGTGGTACTGTGTGTGACATTTGACAGAGAAACAATCCTAAAGGGGTGATGGATTAGTTGGAAGTGCATTCGCAAAAAAAAAGTTTACTTTATATGTTAGGTCAATGTTTGGCAACTATCATTTCCGTCACGACAATGTTCTCATCAGGCTGGGTCGGGGAGTGAAGCTCTGCGCACTACACTGAATATCATTTATCACTGCGCGTCAAAGAGTACAGGGATGGGAGGAAGGGTAAGGAGGGTGAGGTAAGGATTAGGACAGGGAGGAGGATGTAGGTTAAAAGACATGTTAAGTTATAACAGTTAGTACAGACACCGCTTTCATCACTGAAACATAATGGCTACATTCAACACTGACCAACAATCAAACTGCCCTGGGGCTACTGAGAATGCCACAGATAGCGGGTGACACTGAGAAATTACGTTAAGCACTGAACATATTTCTATTAAAAATTCGCACATACCACCACAAGAGACATTTACTCGAGCTGTAACGGTGACACACTAGGACACTTTTCACGCTACTACGCAGGAACTTCTTATTACGCACTTTTGAACTAACGAGCCAGGTGTTATGGCTAACCGAGGGAAGGCGTGAGTTACGTTAAGTACGCTGACACCATTGTAATGAGGGTAAACAGAGAAGAGGAAGATATACACATAAGTAGGAAGTATAGAGAGTAGGAATGTAAAGGTAGGAAACTTGGTAACGTGGCCTGGATGTTGTTTGCACAGCGTCACTACGCTTATCTTATCTCGTATGTCAATACACATATATCACTTCTTAAAGGGACAACTTGTTAAACACCTCTTGATACAACTATTTATTACTTCACTCAATGACATGGACACATTAATATCACTATTATATCGGGGTACTAACACATCATGCTTTACGTTACTTGACACTGACTCTCGGACACACCTGAATGAATACACTTCCCACAGTAGGTAACTCACCCTAGGACGTTCTGACAAGACTCACGTGTACCCTGACGTAGGCCCAGTGAATGCTTGGCTGGGCTGCCTCCTATGGGAAAGTCTGCTTAGCTGGCGACGCCGTGGTCCGGTCGGGAGGTCTCCCTCCCGACCTGGGGAGGGGACGTGCGTGACTCTGCTTAGTGAACCGAGTGACGACCCGAACGGGAGAGAGAGACAGCAACCAGAATGATAATGATAATGGAATAGGAATGGAATCTCGAATATCGAATCTCGAATGCCGAATATGGAATGTCCGTGGACGGGACTGTAGGGCCTTTATATGGGGTCGGCCCAGCCGGCTTCTGACCTCTAACAATTAACACTAAACTGGTTTGATCTGGATAATTGTGTGCAGGTGTGGTCCTGGCCAGGTGTCTTGGCTAGGTGCGGTTGTAGGTCACCGGCTCACGTCATTAGCGGGCCAGGTCAAGTCCCTAGGGTCGACCTGAGGTGTGTCAACCTGGAATGCAGTGGTACCACGAGGTCTGTGGTGTACTTGCTGTTATATGTGACATAATTCTGGGCTGTAAGGTTTGGTCTGACAATCACTCATTACA
>NW_024749295.1:0-16727 GCF_018991925.1 Homarus americanus
AAGCCTCCCAGATTTTTCTGTATGCTCGCGCGTAAGTTGGCCCCACGTAGGTTAATTAAAGCACTTCCACATAGTGTGATGTCTGGGAGGCTACTGGCAGTGGCCTAGGTGGGCCGTGGGCGGTGGGCCCCAAGGCGGACAGGTCCTGTACCTGTACGAAGTTCGAAGTTCGAACGTGTAATGGACATGGTCAGCAAAGGGACGGGGTTGGGTTACTGATTACCTTGTATTCTACAGGTATTTACTTAAAAAAATTTTTCTTCTAATTCCAGCAGGAGTACAGAATAGTTTTAATAACTAATAGTCATCATGTAAACGAAATCCGATAGAACTCCCGCCAAATCCAGTGAAAATGCAACAGAAAATCCGCTATCCTCAAAAGGTCTAAGCCATCCGCGTTTTGAAAGGACAATCAGCTAGATTTAGCTGATTTTCCGCCAAGTTCGCAACACTGCACTCACCATCACCGGCAGCCGGACAAGGGGATCCCAAACCTACCACTATTTAGGTGCACAACTTAGTAGGATCATCATTGTTTGGAAAAGGAAGGAACCACTCCTGAGGAATACTGCTTCTTCGGCATGTATGGTGCCCCTAGTAACATCAGTCAGTGGACTCCTCCCCCTGTGGTGTGCAGGAATGCATAGCACGAGGAGCTGCCCCACCAAGGAAGCTGCCTCTCGGGAAGGGAGAGAGCAGGCCCCCCCACCTAGGAGGCAGTGTCCCAGGTGCAGGAAGGAGGGTGTGATGTCCTGTCACCCAGGTTGCCCTGGGAGGCCGCCTCCACCCACAATAGCGGTCACACTCAGTGACGCCAACGGCAGCACTGCCGGGTCGCCTCCATCGCCTGAAATCAACAGCTACACCTCCCCACCCAGGAGGCAGTGTCCCAGGTGCAGGAAGGAGGGTGTGACGGCCTGGCACCCCAGTTGTCCTGGGAGGCCGCCCCCACCCACAATAGTGGTCCCACTCAGTGATGCCAATGCGTCCGGATCGCCTCCACCACCTGAAGTCAACAGGCACAGTGACTCTCCTTCGTTAGCCAATGCAGGTCAGGTTAAATCCTGCCAAGTAAGTGCACTAGTGAACAATGATAGTGATCGTGTCAGTGGAGCTTCTGAAGGAGCTGGTGCCTCCTCTCATAATGATGCGAACTTGAGGGTGAGTAGCCAGAGCGAGACGAAGATGGTATGAATGAGTCTCTGACTGGAAACCGTCCAACCCCAGTACCAATATTTACGGAGGAGGAACTCGCGGGACTAATGAAGGGACCTGTGTATAAAAATCCTACTGGAATAAGGGCTGTGAGGCGCATTATCAAGAACTCCAAGGGTGATGAATTTGAAATGGTTAACTTATTGGTCAGGTTGATCTATGAAGCCAACACGCGATTCTCTATACTAAGTTCAAGGTGGAACGAGTAACACGAACGCTTAGGTTCATTTCATGGAACATCCGGAGAGTTAACCGCAGAATTAATGACCTACAATGGTTTGTTAAAGTTTTTAACATTGATGTAATTGGTTTACAAGAACCTTACACGTCCAGCACCCAGAAGAAAGCTGCACCCAGGAGAGCTGGGTTTACAGCATACAATAGTGGAGGAGGAAATGGCCTGCTCACTTATGTAAAGAATGATCTGGTCTGTTAATGGATCAAAACTCACAATGATGAAAGTATTTACTATCAACAATTTACATTAAAGACAGCAAACATTCAATTTTCGCTGTATAACATGTATGTTCGGTGTAATGAGCTGCGAGCGGACGTGTTACCAAAGCCATCAGGTAACAATGCTATGCTGTGTATGGGTGACTTTAACTCTCGTCACACTGTCCTCAGTGATGTCCAGTGTAACTCTAATAAAAGGGTGTTCGCGAATTACATCAATAATTATAATATCATTGTATACAACACAGACAAAGTGACCAAAGTGACACATCTGATGGGGGGCAGAGTTTATTATGTGATTGGGTATAACCTAAGGCTAAGGTCATCTCAGACCACCTAGTCAGTGATCATTATGCAATACTTACTGAATACACTGTTGCTGATGTCAAGTGTGAACCCCATCCTAAGCTCAGAATTAACATCCCAGATAATCTTAAACTGCACTTCAAGGCCTACATCCACAGATGGTATGCTGGATATACACCTGGGTCAGTGGATGAATTTTGCTGTGATCTTGTAAATGTCATTACCACATATTATACCACCTGGGTTAAGTCAAGGAGGAAGGAGGGCAGCACTAAACCACCTCTGTGGACACATGACCCCATCCTCACCAAAGAAGGAAAGAAGGTGGAACAGCTTGCCAACACTTATAAACAATATAAAACTAGTGATAACCTGCTGGCATTCCTCAAAGCTAACAGATAATTTCGTGAACTCAAAGGTCAGGTGAGATACACCTATTGGGAACAATTCTTACAGGGGATTAATAGAACAACCACTCTAGCAGAAGTGTGGAACAAAATTAGAGCTATTACCAAGTCACCCACCCCAGTCCAACTTCATCACAGCCCTGCAGAATATGCTGACATGCTATTAGACCAATGGTCTAGTGTGTGACAAATCACTTCCCTGCTTTCTGACATACAGCAATATCTTAAAACCACACACATTAATAGGGGGTTTCAATATTGAAATAGCCTGTTCCTCACTAGACTTTACCGACCAGTTTCCGATAACGCACCACGAACTAACAACAACACTAATAAAAGGTGAATCATCCTCCCCTGGTGAGGATGGCATAACCTATAACACCCTGAGATTGTTAAATGAGATCCCTAACCATCCACTGCTTGACCTGTATCAAATGAGCCTCACACAGGGTATTCTGCCGAAATATAGTACCAATCCCTAAAGCTAACTCTCCAAACTTCAGGTCAATTTCACTCACATCTGTATGTGCAAAGTCCTTGAAAGAGTTGTTCTCAACCGTCTCATGTTTCAAGTCAAAGACAAGCTGACCCCTAATATTTATGGGTTCGTGCCTGGGTGTAGCACACAGACATGCTTTGCAGAATATCTTGTTCACTCAAAAGATAAGACACAAACAGCTTTCATAGACCTTAAATCAGCCTTTGATGTAGCTCATAGAGACATTATACTTGAGCAACTAGCTAATTTTGGCATCCAAGGTAACCTCCTGACATGGATAAAGGGTTATCTGTCCAACAGGTATTCCCAGTGTTCTGTTTAGGGGAGTCAAATGTGCCAGAATGAGATCATTTGAGCTTGGCACGCCTTAGGGATGAATGTTAAGTCCTATGCTCTTTAATATTTTGATGCACAAGCTTATTGCTGACATTCCAGTTCAGCCAAACGAGGCTGTAATATGCTATGCTGATGATATCTGCATTATGACACAGACCAAGCTCAGGCTGCAGGCCTTGCTGGATGTATTTGCTCGGAGGACTGTGTAATGTGGTCTCATAATATCTGTTGACAAGACGAGGGTCCTCAATCCTCGTCCTGCTCACCCTCTGCCTCTTGACTTTAACATTAACAGCATGCCCTTGGAACTATGTAGCTCCTATAAATATCTTGGAATTTGTGTAAATGATGCAAACTTTGTTGGCAACCTTCGTGCCAAACTAATGCAGACCCCTCAAAACCCTTGTTGGCAAGGGTTATGGAATTAACATCACCTATGCTTGTACTTTCTATCTTCACTTCATTCGTTTTGTAATTGACTATCATGCTTTCCATCTTGTGACAATTCCACCTAAACAACTCAACAGCCTTGAGGGTAGTGCAAAATGAAGCCATGGGTATCATTCTAGGATGCCCAAAATCAACCAGAATTGTAAACATGAGGAAAGAACTCGAACTGCCCTTCCTATCTGAGAGGATAGCTCTACTTAATACCATGTTTTGTGTCAAAGTTTTGAAGAACAATGGTCCCCAAAATACAGCTCAAACTGAGTTGATGTTCTATCTAAGTAATCCCGACTATCTCGCTAACCTTCCACAAAAGGCTCTTTGGGGCGTGGTTTCATAAAAGTGTTTCAGATCTCTTGAAACTGAATGTCCCAATCACCCAAGACGAACCCATTAATACCATTCCTCCTTGGCTGGATACATCAGTTCCTATTAATTACACTCCTGTTGGTAGTAAGCAAATGTTAAACACCGATGTGATGAGATGTGTCACACTAGAAACTATTAACAGACACGTAGAGTGTATTAAATCAAGTGAATTTATGCTTTTACTGATGGTTCTGTGCAGACAAACACAGGTAGAACAGGCTGTGCAATTGTAATATATAAAGAAAAAGAGATGATTGTGTCAAACAAGCAAAGGCTGAACAACTGGGCCAGCACAACACAAACTGAACTAACTGGAATCTACTTAGCTACAGCCTACATTAAAGAAAATGGAGGTGGGGTGATATTCTGTGACTCTCAAAATGCTTTGAAATCTATGGAGAGCCCGTCAGGTTCAATGTCTAAAGTTGTATGTGATATTAAAAGAAACGTGATAACTGCCAATGGAAACAAGTGTCATATCGAATTTGTGTGGATTCCGTCCCATGTTGGAATTAGGTATCATGACCGTCTTGATAGACTGGCCAGTGAGGCATGTAAGTAAGAAAATGTTGACCGTGACGTTGGCCTGTCCAATGCTGTACTTAAAAACATTCAAGTCAGAATCATGAACTCTTATCTAGAAGAACTGCGAAATGCAGAGAGACCTGGCAGTTGTAGCATTAGTAAATATGACAAATTTTGTGACGAGAGGTACCGGTATGGCCAGCATAAGGACAGAACCAGACAATGTGATTTAGTCGTGGCCAGAATTAGGCTAGGATACAGACACATCTGGCAAGTTAGTAACATTGTACCCATACCGGAACACTCAGCATGTAAACTTTGTGCTAAACCTTTAAAGCATACACTTGAACACTATATTAGTGAATGTGACACTGTCAAAGACTTCAGGTCACCTGGCTTATTGCATCATGAACTTTGTAATCACTATATTGAATCGGGGGTGCTTGGGGACATTCTTGCTGTTTATCCCAAATTTGCTAGACCACACTGATTAGTCTTCAATTAGAATATGACGTCCAATGTATATGAACCACTGTCTTGCATGGCAGCGAACAGTGATATCACCCACATGACTCTGACCTATATATACTGCTAATGAATATGATGCATTTCTTTGTGTACGAACCTCTGTCCTGCATGGCAGTGAACAGTGACATTACCTACATGTCTTTGTGTATGAACCTCTGTCCTGCGCGGCAGTGAGAAGTGATACCACCCTCAATGTCAAGACCTGACTGAATTACTCAGAATAGGCAAACTGTACTCCAAGCTTTGTCAATAAATTTGTTAAACTAAACTAAACTAATGTGGAGCTTAATTTGGTTCGTCCTCTACAAAAGTTAACTATTTTTGACAAATTTGTGTTAATACATTATATTACATAGAGCATCATATAATAGCAATATCAGAAACAATAACATTATATAGCAACAACATCAAATACAATATCATCTTTACATTTAAAACATTTAAAAACGCTAACATTAAACCCAACCACCAAATCGAGTACGCATACCAACATACAGTAGGTAACCACTCAACTACTTATAACAAACCTTTGAATATGTCCTGATAAGCAGTGCATTTGTCCATAAAACGTCCCTGGAATTGATCAGTAGTATGGGCTCACGGCACTCGCCGTTGACACTTTAGTCCAGAATTTTGTGCGTTTTAAGCTTTGCAATGAATATAACAATTAATTTGGCCCATATAGCTATAGACTCAAATCTTTATTATGCTTTACTTACCTTTATCCTCCTCATCACTTAGTAGGTAGTAGGCAGCTTTTAAACAGGGAGGTACTACTGCCTGGGGAGATATTGGAAGCATAATGTGTTGTCTAATGGTAGACCCTGCTGCCATATGGCATCACGGAAATTGTGACCAAGTCCCATGTTGCTGATCTGACTTTCTGCCTCATTTACACACAATTGCAGGGTCTCAATTGTTTCTCTTACTTTGACAACACAACATACAGTACATATATCGTTTCTCACAATTAATTTTTTTTTAATTTTTGTATTTCCTTATGGTTCTTTATTATTATTATTATTATTATTATTATTATTATTATTATTATTATTATTATTATTATTATTATTATTATTAATATTACAGTGATTTTATGGTTATTATTATCATTATTACTTTATTATTTATTTATTTATTTTTCATAAAAATTTTTATTTACTATGAATTATTATTATTATTATTATTATTATTATTATTATTATTATTATTATTATTATTATTATTATTATTATTATTATTTTTATTATTACATTTTCGCACCGCAGGCCGGTAAAAAAAATATATATATATTTATAAATATATAACAAATATAAAAAAAAACAGTCGAGGAGTCGACCAGTAAACTGACAGGTGACAGATGATAAAAAATTAAATCCATGACACAGTCGAGAAAAAATAACTGTTATATTCGTTGCCACAAATATCTGTGTAAAACACAAATGTGGTATAAAGACACTGTGAAACTTCCTTCAATCTGGTTATGAGAATGGTAAGATAAACTTTCATGATGATAAACATCATCAGGGCAGTTAGGAAGTGAACTATTCACTGCTGCGAGAATGTGGTGGTTGGACAGAGAGCAATAAATCGATGAAAATAAAAGATTAAAAAAATAAAGAATGAAGTATAACAAAGTGACTTTAATTCCAAACTTTCCCAAAAAGCATTATAAATATAAAGAGTAATAAGATAAAATTTGCTGAAGTTATCAAGCCCACTGTCAAGATGGTTTTGTCAGAACAAGCAGGTACATGGTGGAAAGGATGCCGTAGAAACCATATTTTGTTTATGACAGATTCCAGGTGAGAGTTGCGGCTCAAAGAGGATTGATCACTTTTTTGTGGGAGTGGAATGGACATTGGCTAATGTCCAAGGTGGACCAGGAGAAACAAGACAAGTGAAGGTAAACATAGCAGCAGTAGTAAAAAAAATAGAGAGACAGGAATGAAGAAAGAGTTAGCAGAGAAAAAAAAAAGAGAGATTACATCAATAATAATAAAGTAAAATGAATGAGGGTAAACAAACCACCAATAATATGCCTGTGTGTTCGGTACAGAGGTGGTGGAGATGCCGGGGGGTGCCGTTCTGGTGACGGTCGACGAGGACGACAACGCCGACGTTATGGAGCAGAGGAGGGACAGTCTTGCCGGTGCCACGACTGTCGGGGGTATGACTGTAGCCCCAAACACAGCAGATCTCGACAAGGAAATAAAGAAGAAGATGGTAAGACGCGACATCCTGACATCGCTTGACTCTTGCTGACACGCTTTTGTCAGACCTTGGCAAACTCTCACGTCATCCTGAATACCGTTGACACATTCTTACTACCTTTTGTCAGATACTGACAGCGGACCTTGACATCAGCCTGACTCCTCTCGACTCATTTGACAAAAGACTCAGCCTATTGTCAGATCTTACAGCTCTTGACATCATGACTATCACTGGCACATTTAACAAGACTTTGAAAGATCCTGACAGTCCTTAATACATCATGACAGCCTCTCGTTATATCTTAATAGGATTTGACACGTTCTGACTGTCCTTGATACACTCTGTAAGCCCTAGACACACCTTGAAAGCCATTGACATTTCCTGACAGCCCTTGAAACATCGTGGAGGTCCTTATTGCTTGCATATCCTGACAGCTCCAGACACACCCTGAAGTCCTTGACACACAATGATAGTCCTTGACACATTCCGACATCTTGACGGTTCCTTGGCAACGACGACAAAGATCAAGCGAAGATGGACGGGTCCGAATGTCATTAGTGAGGAAGAATGTCAGTTTATATTCTTAGATGGTGTATATATTCTTCTAATGCAGAAGTTGGGTTGTTCGGTTAGGGGATAATGGGAAATGTCCGAGTATTGTGAGTCAAGTTTATTGCTAAACCCATGGACCACATGGGTAATAGAAATGAAAGAGGAGAAAAGTAATTTAACTTTTGTTCAGAAAACAAGATAATTTTGACATAATGTTTTAACACCTAAGCCTGATCTAAACCTAAGATTTCAGGAAATAAAGAGACTACACTTATTTAAAAAAAACAAAAACAATATTGAAACTCAAACTAAGATCTACTGTACTGTCACGGCTAATTAAAACCTGCAAGACGATCCTCCGTCCTAATTGATCTTCTCCTTACTATTTCATCACCAGGGCTTTCCTTAATTTATGGCCGGACAAGAGACACAATTGTTTCTACAGTACTATATAAAAATTGACTGAGCCACGAGGATAAACGTAACAAAGGCCAGGATTTAGAATAAAAATATACATGACACATAAGAATAGTATAAATATATACTGTATATAAGTCACACAAATTAAACACTGGACTATATACTCCTGCCTACGTGGGAGAAATAATATGAAGATCATGGACACTTGTGGAGAATATTTTGATTAATAGTTGGGGGCATTTAAAGCAATAAGAAACTGTGATATAATAATAGAAATAATTCTAAATATGGTAGTATATTAGATAGGACCTGATGGTTACAAGTGTTCCCTGAAGAATGCAGTGATGGGTAGGGAAACACCGGGTAACACTGAAGTCCGTTTATTATGGATGAGAGAAATACAAGTGGTGACTAGCGTGTGCCATGCACGGCTCACACAGCCAGACTGAGACTGCCTTGCCATATGGCAGCCTCGGGGCAATGCTGCCACGTAATTATATACATAGATGCTACTCGGCACAGTAGCTTATATACAAGGTTACTACTCGGCACAGTAGCTTAGATACATAACCTACATCTCCCTCCCCCCTCACGCTCATAGTCTTTGTCTTGAGCGGACTTCTTAGTCCTAAGTCGCTCCGAGCGTCGAGGTGCACTGTGGGGCGGATCCTCGTGAGATGTAGGGGACTCGTCCTCGGTCAGGGGGCCAGCAGCAAGGGGTGGGACTGGCCGGAGGAAGCGGTGGTTCCTCCACCGGACACGGCCGCTCGGCATCCTGACTTTGTAGTCCCGCGACCGGCTGACGCCCATCACTATGCCCGCCTTGTCCCAACGTGTCGTCGTCGGGTCCTGGACGTGAACAAGGGCACCAATCTCCAGTGGCTGAAGAGGGCGGGCACGGTCGTCATACCGAGCCTTGGCGTCCTGGGCACGTGAAGCGGCGCGGCGGTCGCAGCTCTCGGCTCTGGTCTGCCACTCCTTCGCAAAGGCCTTGGCGTGTGCAGGAACGCAAGAGCGGAGAGGGTGACCATACAGGATCTGGACAGGGGAGCGTCCTGTGTGGGTGGGAGTATTACGTAACTCTAGGAGTCCTTTGTCAAACGCCTCACAGTTTATGTTGCCTGAAGGGGCCACCTTGAGGATGAGGTGCTTGACTGTCTTGACCGCAGCCTCAGCATGGCCGTTTGACTGTGGGTAGTGGGGTGTTGACACGATGTGGCGGACTCCCAACGCTCCAGGAATCCTGTGAAGTCCCGGCTGGTGAACTGTGGCCCACCATCCGTCCGCAGACGTACGGGGACGCCCAGGTCACGAAAGAGGTGCCGGAAGTGGCGAATGGTGGCCGCGGACGTCGTGTCCGAGCCACAGATTACCACCACAGGCCAGCCAGAGAGTCGGTCGGCGACAACTAGGAAATGTTTCCCAGCTGTGCTGAAGAAATCAGCCGACACGGACTCGAAGGGCCTGGTGGGTTCGTCGTCGCACAAGAGGGGCTCTTGCTGTTGACTGGGCTGCATGATCTGGCACGGCTCACAGGCACGGACCGTATTGACGATATCCGCGTCAATGCCGGGCCAGTACACAGCCTGCCTTGCGCGGCGCTTGGTGGCCTCTGCTCCACGATGGCTGTCGTGTAAGCGGGCCAGAACGCGACGACGGAGAGCTGCAGGGACGACCACACGGGCACCGTACAGGACGAGGTCCCCATCTGCGTAGAGGTCCTCACGTATCTTCCAATACGGGCGTAGGGCGTTGTGGAGGTCAAAACGGTCGTGAGGGAACCCAGTCCTCACACTCTCCAAGAGCTGAGTGTAGGAGGGGTCGTCGCATGCGGCGGTCCGTAGTTCCTCAAGGGCCAGATCGCTGTCGGGTGGCGACACTGAGGCCTGGGTGCTGGCGAGGGACTGTATGGCCTGCAAGGTGACGAAGTTGCTGACGGAGAAACCGGCCTCGGTGCTGACCATCTCGTCTTCAGGTGTAGGGCGGCTGACTGGGGAGCGGGAGAGGGCATCCGGGATGCACAACTCCTTACCTGCGTGCCAAGGCGCGGTGAAGACGAAGGCCAAAATCTTCTCCTTCAGGCGCTGGAGGCGGGGATTCTCGATGGCGTCCAGCGAATAGTGATTAAGAATGGGGACCAAGGGCCTGTGGTCTGTGATGAGGTCGAAGTGGTGTAGGCCAATCAAGTAAAACTTGCACTTCGATAAGGCCCATACAACTGCCAGCAGCTCCAGCTCGATGGTAGCGAAGCGAGACTCAGCATCGGAGAGGAAGCGAGAGCCACACTGTACGAGCCGGTGCTTTCCTCCACCGTGATCCTGGAAAAGGGCGTAACCAACCCCGTACAGGTGCGAGGCGTCTGTCTGGAGGACGGTGGGGAGCGCTGGGTCGAAAGTAACGAGGATAGGTGGACTTGACAGGGCCTCCTTCACCTTGTGAAAGGCGAGGTCGTGGTCAGGGGTCCACGTGAAAGTCCTCTTGGGGCTCATCAGGGGGCGGAGAGGCCCGGCAGCGGCGGAGACGTCAGGAGAAAATTCTGCCAGCTGGTTCACCAGGCCCATGAAAGACCTGAGATCCGTAAGGTTGGCAGGTTTTGCAAAGTCCGCTATGGCGCGAAATTTCTCCGGGTCCGCAGCAATGCCATCTCTTGAGAGTCGGTAGCCGCAGAAAGACACTGCAGGTGCGGCCAAGACGAACTTCTCGGCATTCAGAGTGATGCCGTGCGTCCTACACCTGGTCAGTACCTCGTCGATGCGGCGAAGGTGCGTCAGGTAGTCCTCATCGTAGAGGAGGACGTCATCCACTACCTTCACGCAGTTGGTCACGCCTTGAAGTGCCATGTCACCACGGAGACAGAAGGCGTCCCCCGTAGCAGCGAATCCCATAGGGCCACGGCAGTAGCGGAAGCGTCCGTAAGGCGTGATGAAAGTGGTCAGTGGCTGATCCTCCTTCTTCAGTGGGATCTGCCAGTAACCAAAGAGGGCGTCCATCGTCGAGAAGTGCCGTACCTTCGTCACCAGCACATCCGAGTACTCCTTCAGGAAGTAGGCCCTTGCGGCTGAAGGAGACGTCTCGCTGTGAAGAGGAAGCAGCCGTGACTTGGGTGGAGGCAGGGCGGGAGTGGACGCAGGTTCTGGGCCGCTCTGTGCGGCAGCGCCAGGCGCGTCGCTCGTTGACTCACGCACCCTGCTGGCGGTGTACCGAGCAGCTGTGATCTGCTCGGGAAAGTCTCTGAGCACCACGCCTAACTCCTTGCAGTGCTCCCACGACAACAAGGGTGTAGCGAGAGTAGGCTGCACGTCGATCCATCCGTGACACGACCTGTCGCCGTAGGTGATCTCGGCTTGAAAGGAGCCCACAGCGTCCGGCATCTGGGAACCGTCCGCATTGTAGTATTGCAGCTGCGGCGGTGGTCCCAGGCCGCGTTTGGTGAGGCCCAGTTTCTGGAGGTGCTTCAACCCAATCACCGTAGTATCAGCGCCGGTGTCCGGTATCACCTCGATGTGACCCGACACATCACCGTGTGTGACGGCGACGCGGATGGTGGGGGAAGGGGTAGCCCTGGGGCGTGTGGTCGATTCCACCCTCCTGATGTGACTCCGCTGCTGCTTGGGGCTGCGTGGGCCATCTGGAGGGGGCTGCGTGCGAACCACCCCGAGGGAAGTGCACTGCTTTCCTCCTCGTCTCGGGCTTTTGGGCTTGGGTTGGCGGCAGCACTTGTCGTAGTGTCCATAGCGACGGCAGGCCTGACACTTGCGGCCTCGTGCAGGGCACCTGTCTGTGTTAGACCAGTGGCCCTTACGGTCACATCCACGACACAGTGCGTCGGTGGCCGGGCAAGTCTTGGAGCCGTGCTTCTTTCCACAGCTGCCACAGGAAGCACTAGGCGGAGGCGTGGAAGAACGTGTGGCAGCCTTCGCGTTGTTGGCCGCCTTCTTACCCTTCTTGTACTGAGAGATAGCTCTCACAGCAGGAGGGGCCCGTAAGGCAGAGGTGGCGGACTTGGTGGCCTCGTACGACCGACATTCAGTCACTACCACCTGGAGTGTGGAGGAAGCATCCAGGGAGATGAGTCGCTGCACCAACTCTTCGTGCCTGACACCTGTCAAGATCCCGTGCTTGATCCAGGCTTCCTCACATTCCCGGCTGTGCGCCTTGCAAACGTCGATCTCCTCTGACAAACTCTTCAAGCGTACAAAAAAGTCGTCAAAGGATTCGTTCTCCGCCTGCTTGCAGCTGGTGAAGGCGCGGCGACGCAAAGCCTCGTTATTCCGACCTTAAACGTGCTCCTGTAAAAGGTCGAGCACATCCGTCACTGAAGATGTAGAATCGGGAGGCACTTGCAACGTGTGCTCCAAAACTCTCTGGGTCTCCAGCGACAAACACATCCGCAGTTGGATGAGTTGTTTGTTTGGAGGCATGCTGTCAAGGTCCACCATCGTGGAGTAATCTGTCCAACGCCGCCTCCACTCGCGAAAAAGCTGAAACGTGATGTCTGGTGAGAAGGCGGGTGGGGGTTGAACAGATGCCTTGGGAGCTGTTTGTTTGGAGGCAAGAGTACTTGGAGGACGCTGGTGTGGTGGAGGAGGGAGGATATTGGCGCCTTGGTGCGCGAAACCTGCGAGTGAGGGAGGGTGGGTTAGTGCCAGGGTCGCCAATAGTGCCTCAAAACGCAACTTTTCCTCCTCTCTTCGTATCTCCTCCCTCTGAAATTCCATCTCTCTACGTCGCTCGTCCCGGTCGTCCATCCACCTCAGAATTGTGGCAATGTCCGTCACTGGAGGTGGAGGATGAGAGTCTGCGCCCGGTGGAGGGGAAGGTGGTGGGGAGTCGTGTCTCCCATCTTGACGTTGTCCCTTCTTACCGCCCATCTTAGTGTGTGCGTGGACTGCACTGTTTAGTTTATAAAGTGGCGCCTCAACAGCTCGAACCACATATATATGACAAACAGCGCAGAAATAACGCATAGAGTCCACTGTTCTGTCCGTGAGTGAGTGAGTGAGTGAGTGAGTGAGTGCGTGCATGCGTGCGTGTGTGTGTGTCTGAGAGAGCACTTCGTGGTGGCCTTAATGCCGGTGGCTAGAGCTGCCGCGCAGGGGCGAGACCGTCAGTGTCTCCCTGGATGTCACACGAGAAGGGTGTACGCCTGCATGCTCCGTGGGTACCACAAAAAACAGGCCAATGCTCAACTCTCAGCTCTAGACACACTAATACACTGACACTAACACTGCCACCGTCACTAAATAGCACTGTGACGGCCCAACACTGCACATCGCGGCGAAACACAACACAACACACTAAGAGTCGACGCGCACATCATATCGCCGGCTAACTGTCCATCGTTCACACACTTGTAAGTCCACAGATCCTAGCCACTGCGCCATGAAGGTTACAAGTGTTCCCCGAAGAATGCAGTGATGGGTAGGGAAACACCGGGTAACACTGAAGTCCGTTTATTATGGATGAGAGAAATACAAGTGGTGACTAGCGTGTGCCATGCACGGCTCACACAGTCAGACTGAGACTGCCTTGCCATATGGCAGCCTCGGGGCAATGTTGCCACATAACACGTGCAGTGTTGCCACGTAATTATATACATAGGTGCTACTTGGCACAGTAGCTTATATACAAGGTTGCTACTCGGCACAGTAGCTTAGATACACAACCTACAAATACCAAATGTAACGCTGGAGGGCAACTGAAAAGATATAAGGGTAGTCTTAAGATAAACCTGAAAAAGTACCAAATCGACCCCCTTATCTAGGAAACGATTATCCCACACCGTAACGCTTGGAGGAGCACCACACGAGAAGGTGTCAATATTTTCGAGTTAGCCCGACTGCATACCGAGGCAGACGAGTGCAAACGCCGAAAAGGCGCTGCCATCACCCCTCCCGCACTAGATGTAACCCTCCACACATGCACCAACTGTGGACGACGCTGCTGGTCCTGTATCGGCTTCTCTAGTCACCTCAGAACTCACCAACAAATGTGACATCCTTAATATCTCATATCATTTTATCATAGCTGGATGATCGTCATACTCGTTTCCAGGTGACAGCAAGCCTTCACTGCACAACATCAAGTGTCCAAGCTTTGCAATGTATGTTAACACCTATAGATATAAGGGCTTGAAACTCTTATAGCAACTTACTTTAATACTCTAACCTGTGGTAGCGTGACGCGAGAGGTAGGCCCATGGGTACATGTAATTATAGTATCAAGCAATAGGAAAGAACAACACTGGATACTATAGGTGAATAATAGACCCCAACATACAAATACAATGGCTTATTAAAGACAAAAAAAATGGTTATATGCACAAAATAGGAACTCCTTACTAGCCCTCAGGCTCAATTCACTTACACCACGACTGGGTGTACATACACAATAACACACATAAACTCTCTCACAGCACCTTAGCACCATTAAAACCAGTGGAACGTGCCAGAACAACACTCAACAGCCCCAGGAGTGATACTCAAGCGACCACCATGGGGGTCTCATCACCACGTGGCACCTTCCAACAAACTCCGATAATTCCGGTGGAATAACACAACCACCAAGTAGCCCTACTGAGCCATGAGCTCATCCACCAATGATAGGGCTGGTAGTTGTTTGTGGGACCTAATGATCCGGTGTCACCACGTGGGCAGAGCATTAGGGGAAGGCTGGCCAGCTATGGGGCCCATAGGTGGTAGTGGAGCTTCTGACAGTCGGGATTCACAAAGATGACCGATTCTACTGGTCTTCAGACATATCCCCAGACTAGTGGATGCGTCATCCACGCTACAGACACGGCCTAGGCTGGATAGGGACCTGTGGAGAGAGGATCGTGGCGCTTACTGACTGTTGATAACGAACATCAATGTTTCAAAGGGACGTTAAGGACGTAAAAATACTTCACTCAAAGCACAACTACGTTACTGTAATACCTGCACAACCAAAATATTAATTAGGTCAAATCACTTAAAATGGCGGGTTAAACACGGAGAAGGTGGAATGACCTACCTGTGGAGGGAGGATCGTGGCGCTTACTGACCGTTGAACCAACCGCCACCCTCCACCCCACACCAGGTCACCGATTCCACCTGCTTAACCATTTCATTGTATTACGTTACTGTACACTCTGATGTTTGAAACTGAGACTACGAACTCAGTTTCATTCCCTAATGTTCTCTTCACAAACAATTCTCTGACTGAGCTATCAAAGGCAAGAATTAAATTGATCACAAAAGGATGTGGATGGTAATCCCGGGTGAGCAAGACCCGACACGCAGCGCCTGAATCTTCCTATCAGGAAAATTAACTAATTCCATAGTTAATCTCCTTACAACAATTTCACTATGATTATCAGGGGCTCTGATATTCATAGGTGAAAAAGGGGTTTACAGGTCTCGGTAGCAGAAAGAGTTTACAAACTCGGTCAACACAAATACGACATCTCGATGACGTCATCAAAGAAACGGAGAAAACGGAGGACGTTTCCACTGGGGGACTCGGAAGGTTTTGTGGGCGTGTAAGAGTAATATGAATCATTAGGTTTTAACAGGCTAGCCGTCATTACGATCATGACATAGGAACCCATCAGACCTCTACATAATATAAGCTTCAAGGCTCTAAGAAGAGATACCACCATGCGGTCAACTGAGAACAACGCAGGGGGACCCTGTCGCCATGGAAATGTACGCACTAGGCCTGTCCGTGCTCCAACATACAATAAAATATGAAACAACCGAGGTCAAGCAAGTGGCATATGCTGACGACCTAACAGGAGCAGGAAAAGTGAAGGACATCAAAAAGTGGTGGGACTTGGTAACATCACGAGGCCCAAAAATAGGGTACCACCCAAACGCCAGCAAGTCCTTCCTCATTGTAAAGCCAGAACACTATGAACGGGCAATGGAGGTGTTTGGCGGAAGTGAGGTCAATATAACAAAGGATGGCCAAAGACATTTTGGTGCGGTAATCGGTGCGAAGGATTTCAAGACCGAGCATGTAACGGGAAAGGTAAATGAGTGGGTGAGGGAAATCCAAGCTCTCTCTGATATTGCTAAAACAGAGCCACATGCGGCTTTTGTGGCTGTCACCCATGGAGTCAAGCATCGTTGGAATTACCTGATGCGCACTATCCCTGATGTCGGACCCCTCCTCCACTCTCTGCAAGAATCCATCAATGTCGCTTTTATCCCAACACTAGTGAAAAACCCTTACTTAACACCAGCAGAAAGGTCACTCCTTGCACTACCACCGAGACTGGGAGGAATGGGATTGACTAATCCAGGGGAGCTTGCCGCTACAGAACATCAGAACTCTGTCAATCTCACAGCAGCTCTCACTGAGCACATTAGATCAGAGTGCAGTAAGTCAGGTGGATACCAACGAATTAAACAAGATCCAACGGTCCATAACGACAGAGCAGCAGCACACCCAAAGTGATAAACTGCAACAAC
>NW_024749296.1:0-15948 GCF_018991925.1 Homarus americanus
AGTCTAATCCGCTTACATGAGTTTGTTCAGAGTACATTTAGTGTCAATTGGTAAATCTGATGTGTTCTGAGTAAGCAAATGGTTCAGGAAGTTACGTATAGCAGAGAGAATGAAGAAATGAAACAAGGATGCAATGAAAGACGTAGGATTGGTATTACTAAAGGTTGGGTTAGGTTGGGTAGGTCAACCCCCTAAAGTGACCCCATAAATAAACGCAATCTCAGGGGAGAGAAATAATCAATCATAACCCATGTTTTTCCTTGTAGGTTATGTCAGTGAACGACTCGGGGTGAACGACTTCAATTAGAATGAACGTCTCAAACTAGAATGAACGTCTTAATATAGAATGAACGACTTAGAATGAACGTCTTAGAATGAACGTCTTAGAATGAACGACTTAGAATGATCGTCTTAAACTAGAATGAACGACTTAGAATGATCGTCTTAAACTAGAATGAACGACTTAAAATGATCGTCTTATGTGAACGTCACCTACCCACAGCCTGTACTGCCGTTTTTTCCACAGTAAACTCTCCCACTATCATCTGGCCCCCTGTAAGGCTTTGCTATTAACCTTATGGCTGGTCCTATCTGATTCCTTGATTTAAATAGATGAAAATAAATAGCTTGGGTTCTTGTACACTTTGGAATAAATGAGAGAGAGAGAGAGAGAGTTAAGGTTCGTCCAGGTAAGGTTCACTCAGGTGATGCCTTGAGGCAACATTGAATAAACTCTCTGGACTGGGATGGACGTTTTTCCTGAAAGCTTTAGCTGAATCTTTTAGCTGCAGGATTTAGCTGAAAGTCTTAGCTGAAGGTTATAGGTGAACTCTTCAAGCCCTCAGCTAAGAGATTCCACTCTCACCATCCACCCGTCTCCTTCCACCCCATCATCCACCCTCATCACCCAGCCACCTGTTATTTTTCTGTTTTTGTTTTTCTTCTCTCCGTTACTCCTTATTTGCTTCCCTTGTTTACTGTTTTTCTGGTACTATTTGGGGAAGGATTTACCCCAACAACACCAAAGGACACAGACAGACAGATGATCACCCCATTACACTGTACTCGTATCGTGGACACAAGACACCGCGAGTCATCACCATTAAAGCAGCTCTCAGGTATAAGTATTACAATCATTCTTATTCCTATCTTTAAATACGTCTGTTAACCACAACATCCCCAGATAAGTGTTATGCCTTTATCTTAGGCTGGTATGTGAGATGGTTTATATAATTACATCAATCATGGTAACTTTCCTATGAGCATTGAGTAGTCTCTCTCTCACTTAATACTGTGTTCAACGAGGCTCATAGCGTTAATTACGGTGATATTCCAGTTATTGTGCGATAGTTTATTTTCTTAATAAATAGGCAAAAGACTTTGAAAACATAACTTATAAACAGTTATGAATGTTACTACGAGTTGACCTCTAATACGACTCTTGATCAGTGATTACAGGTAAACGGAAGCTATAACAGTGGTAAGGTAAGGTAAGGTAAGGTAAGGTAAGGTAAGGTAAGGTAAGGTAAGGTAAGGTAAGGTAAGGTAAGGCTGATTCTTAAAATATGTGGGGTGATGTTCACACTACTTTCACTTATTACACAGCTTTGTCACTATTCCTATATTTCATTATCACAGCAACATTTTGTCACTGGTGAGAGAGAGATCCGGTGGGCTGGTTAGGGTGAGAGGTCCGGTGGGCTGGTTAGGTTAGTGAGAGGTCCGGTGGGCTGGTTAGGTTAGTGAGAGATCCGGTGGGCTGGTTAGGTTAGTGAGAGGTCCGGTGGGCTGGTTAGGTTAGTGAGAGGTCTGGTGGGCTGGTTAGGTTAGTGAGAGGTCCGGTGGGCTGGTTAGGTTAGTGAGAGGTCCGGTGGGCTGGTTAGGTTAGTGAGAGGTCCGGTGGGCTAGTTAGGTTAGTGAGAGGTCCGGTGGGCTGGTTAGGTTAGTGAGAGGTCCAGTGGGCTGGTTAGGTTAGTGAAAGGTCTGGTGGGCTGGTTAGGTTAGTGAGAGGTCCGGTGGGCTGGTTAGGTTAGTGCGAGGTCCGGTGGGCTGGAGAGTGTGGTCACGGTCTCCTCCTCGACCAACTGAATTACGGATTACAGTTCCTGCGGTGAGGTGTGCTGCAGCTCGTCCTTCACCTTGTGGGGCTCCGGCACACAGTACAACTCCTAAGTGTCTAACTCAAGAGTTTCTACGGTGCAGTAGGCGCCGAGGAAGGCCGAGCAGTAGCATGGCACCACCACCCCGTTACCATCTTCACCTTCTTGTCTCTTACAACACTATTAAAAATTCCAACCTAAGTACATGGGGGTATTTTTTTACATTTAGCCCCGAATTCTAATTCAATGTCTCGGTGATCTTGAAAACAATTTACTATATTTAACAAAAATGGAAAAGACCTCATATCCAGTGTCTGTCACCTACAGTCGGTGTCCTCGGGAGTTGTTGGTTTCGGGATACCTTTACGATGTAGATGAACAGAACCAAACAAAGCGTCGCCTGAAAGTCACCTTCTGCCTCGACAGTGGTTCCAATGTATCAGTTATACCGTTAGATTTTGTCATCTCTGCTGGACTTCAGGACTATATAGTGGACCGTGAAAAGTTTTCGGTCGATACCGGTAGTGGGCCAACGAAAAATGGAGTTTATGGTCGGCTGGAAATGAAGGTACAGCTCGGTGCATATAAACTCCGGCCTTCTTTGATTGTGGCGAGGAAAGGCGCGCCATTTGTGTTGGGAATGGACGTGTTAAGTCAGTCCGTCTTGGACCTGTCTACCAAAAACCCCACTCTTACCCTACTGGCACCCTCCAAACACCTTCTCAAGCCCATAACCCCTTTAGCAGCCACATGTAAAATCCGAAACCAGACTGTTTCATGCCTGCTGGACACAGGCTGTACCTACTGTTACATAACACCCGAATACGCGCAACAGCTGCACCTCCACTACCGACCATCAGTGTGTGTCCGCGAGTGCAACACGGTAACGGGGCAGGATAAGGTGCTCGGATACGTGTCCCCTGTCCCCATCACCTACATGGGTAATACTAACTGGGCACCTTTTTACGTCGCTAATGATAACAACTATGGTGTAATTCTTGGCATCAACTTCCTCACGAATGCTCGACTCACATTCAACTTCACCGAGCTCTGTGCCTGAGTCCCAATCCTCTCATCAGAGTGAAATACAGCCATTTCATTGAATTACGCCCATAATGCCTTATTTAAGTCTTTTGTTTGTAATTAAAAAGGAACGAAAAAAATAGTTTCCTGCAATTAGTACGACTGTATGGAGGAAAGACTTTTTATTTTATTTTTTTACAATATATATCTATTCCTGGCTCAATACGCCTGGCGCATGAAAAATCGAAAAAAAAATATGAGAAGAAGCACTTTGTTTCTCAGCAGTTAGAGACATCACATCTAAACATAAAACAAATGCTTCTCGAAAAGATTGTGGAAAGAAGACATGCCTTCTCTCAACATACACAGCAGCTTCCAGTCGACAAGCTTGGTTTTCAATGGACTTGTGCAGCCGTTCATCGATGCTGTATTCCTTTATGGAAGGTGGAAAATAAATCTCTGAAGAGATTTCTAGAGAAATACACCAAGGAAAGTGTACCAAGTGAAGCTACATAAAGAAACAGTTATGTAAACCCTACCTTTGATAATATCATGCAGAAAATAATACGCCACCCAAGGTACTGCTGAAGGTGGGCTAAAGACCACAACACAACACAGCACGGTTTTAATATTTTACAAACAACAATAACAAGTTAATCTCGTCTGTTAATAATAATAGCTTTTAAACTTTCCAACATTCAGTGACGTCATCGGAAGAATTCGTGAGATCAACATTATATTTGGATTTACTTTGAGGAAAAAAACATAAGATAATTTGAAATACAAAGCTAAAAAAAATATTAAAATAATCTACACATCCACCATGACGGCCGGACAAGTAACCCCCCCCCCCGGCGGTCATATAACTGGTGAATCTAAATGGATACAATTTACAGCTACACATATGAGGATGTTCAGAGTAAAGAAACATTACAAAGTTTGAGACATAACAGCACTTACCTGTCACCCACATACCAGGCCAAGCGACTAATAATACACAGTCCTTCTCTCCAACACACCGCCAGTGAGAGCTCTTGAACTCAACCTACCTATTGAAAATTACATCACATAGACCATCTACACTGATGGCTCTCTAAAGACGTGTGTGAGAAGGCAGAAAGGGCTCTCAGTGTGACTCAACCTAATGACAATATAGAAGGAGTTAAAATCAAAGGAAGAAATTGAATTAGTTGCCAGACTTGGGGCCACAAGACTTAAGACAATACCGCTGACCGTATCATCATCACTGACGCCTTATCTACACTACGTGCACTTGACGCCCTAAACTTAAGCTGTCACCAATAGGAACCCTTAAAACTGTAATCAGGAAATAACTTGCTGATTAATTAGAAGACAGTAGACAATTGGAAACAGGAACTAGTCAATCCACTGTTTACCATGGTGAGATGTATCAAGTGAAACATGTATATGGGGCAAGTATCAAGATCACAAGATGTTGTAATCGCTAGACTAAGGTTAGGACATAAGTACCTCTGGCAGTATGTCCCTCAGGCAGATGTGAACAAGACTTAATGTTAGGTGTGTGGCCAGACATATGGCCACACACTCGAACACTACGTCCTCGACTGTGTGAAGATAGAACCTTTTTGTGACAGACACTGTAATGTGCTTGAATGCCTTTCATGAAGATGTGAATAATAATATATATAAAGTATGCCTCACACTGCAGTATGCCCCCTCACACGGGTATGGAGTCAACTTCTTTGTCCACAAGTAAACAAACAATATACTGAAAATACCTCGTAGCATTTAATGGCATAATAATCCTGACCACGGGGGACTGTTATACACACCATTAAGTGACCTCTATTCTGTAAACTTTTTTGTGCTGCCGCCCACAGGAGGAGTATAGGGTGCACAACAAACTAGCCGCTGTCTGTAACAAAATGCATTCAATTCAGTCCGGTGGTGGTTGCTAACACGTCCATGAGCCTATGGAGTACCATCGTCGTGTGTGTGTGTGTGTGTCAGTTTATAGTGATGTAAGAACCTCTTCCTCACCAAAACATTCTTTTAGCTCCCCGTAACTCCTCTCCTCCTCCTCCCTCATCATAGCTCTCCCTCTCCCTCCTCTTCCTCCCTCTCCAAAACTCTCTTCTCCTTTTCCCTCCCCTATAATTCATCTCCTCCTCCTCCCTCAAAACCACATCCTTCAAGAAGTATAAAGATGTTTACACCAAATCCTCTCTCTCTCTCTCTCTCTCTCTCTGGCAAGGATGTAGTTCGTCACCTTTTCACTTGTTTAATCAATCTTGCGTCACTTCTCACATGTCGAGCGTATTTAAGTCAAGAGGAAATCTGCCATTTTTTCCCCAGGTGTTGTGTCTGCCACTCTATATACTCGTAGGTCTGTGTCTGCCACTCTCAGTACGTCTCAGAGTGCCACAAGCCTTCCTTCTCTATCAATGCCATTATTGATGCCAAAGACGTTCTCACTTTTAGCTTTGGTCATTCTAATATGTCTTTGATCATTCTCCCTTTAATTATTTTGTCATTCTGACTCGTATATCTTTAACACTAGCTTATTTTTCATCATTCTAACCCCTAATCATTCGCCATTCTAACTTCACTTTTGGTCAATTTATTCTTGACTTGTGATCATTCTAGTACCAGACAGCTACCAAACAGGGAGGTACTACCGCTTGGGAAGATATTGGAAGCATAATGTGTTATGTAATGGTAGACCCTGCTGTCATATGTGACCAAGTCCCAGGTTGCTCATCTGACTTTCTACCTCATTTACACACAATTGCAGGGTTTCAAGTGTTTCTCTTACTTGGACAACACAACATACATATATTGCTTCTCACTCTTGATCTTTTTTTCATTTTTGTATTTCTTTATTATTATTATTATTATTATTATTATTATTATTATTATTATTATTATTATTATTATTATTATTATTATTATTATTATTATTATTACATTTACGCCCCCCAGGCCCCGATGTGGGTCAGTGACCTGTGCCCGAGTGGGTTAATCCCCGTAAAAAAACAAAAAACAAACATCATTCTACTCCTGACTTGTGATCATTCTAGCACCTCATCATTCTCCCCAACGCAATAAACACCAGTTCTCCAACTCAACAACCATTCTAACGTATCCTAACTATCTTTTATAATCATTCTACCTCTCTTCCTCACTTCTCTCTCACCAATATAATCATTCTCTCATCTATGTTCACCTGTACTCACCTGTGTTCACCTGTGTTCACCTTTTATGTAGCTCACCTGCCTCTTAACACCGGCGAGGGTCTTAAATTATTCTCTGTTGTTTTCTTTTTTATTCTAATTTTATTCATCTCGTTTACGTATTTTTAGGGAGGGTCGTTTATTGGGGGTCGTATTTTGGGGGGTCGTTTTTTGGGGGTCGTTTTCGGATGGGTCGTTTTTTGGGGGGTCGTTTTTTTTAGGGGGGTCGTTTTTGGGGGGTCGTTGTTCTTTGGGGGTCGTATTTTTTAGGGGGGATCGTTTTTGTTTATTTTATCGTGTTGATGTTTTGTATGTTGGTCTGTACGTTTCACCAGGACTATTACTATTCATTCACCAATATCAGGGTACACAGTCTTCAAGAGTCTAGTGACCACGGTCTGCCAACAATGACCTCATCTTCCTGCTCCTACTCTTCCTGCTCCTCCTCCTCTTCTTCCTCCTTTCTTCCCTCCTTCAACACTCTCCCACACACATTCATCAAGAGAGAGAGAGAGAAAGAGAGAGAGAGTGTGTGTGTGTGTGTGTGTGTGTATAAAAAGATTAAAGGCAGGTTGGTCTGTATTTGCCTCTTCTGTTCTTGCTGTACCAGGAAATTGGATCTTGGGGAGTGACAGTGAGGGTCAGGGCGTTACAGTGAAGGTCAGGGCGTTACGGTGAGGGTCAGGGCGTTACGGTGAGGGTCAGGGCTTTACGGTGAGGGTCAGGGCGTTACGGTGAGGGTCAAGGCGTTACGGCGAGGGTCAGGGCGTTATGGTTAGGGTCAAGAGTTACGGTGAGGGCTGGGAGTTACGGTGAGGGTCTTCTTAGGCGTTGGCAGTGAAGGTCAGTGTTATGGTCAGGGTCAGGCAAGCATGGTGAGGGTCTCAGGGCAGAGGGTCTCAGGCGTTACAGAAGGTCAGGCAGCATGGTCAGGTCAGGGCGTTATGTAGGGAGGGGTGTTACGGTGAGGGTCAGGACATGGTGAGGGTCAGGCGCACATGGTGAGGGTCAGGACACATGGTGAGGGTCAGGGCACATGCAGGAGGTGGGTCAGGCGTTATGCAGGAGGGTCAGGCGTTGGCGGTGAGGGCTGGCGTTACGGTGAGGGTCAGGGCGTTACGGTGAGGGTCAGGGCGTTGCGGTGAGGGTCAAGAGTTACGGTGAGGGCTGGGAGTTACGTAGGAAGGTTAAAGGTAAGGGATGAGATTTCGTCTTGGCTTCATGTTTATAGGAGGAGAGAGAGAGAGAGAGAGATCAGGTTATGGAAGTCTGTGTAGTAATTTATAGTGTCTGTTTACTGTGTGTTTTGGGGCTTCGTGAGAGCTAATGTAACCATATGTGTACTCTCTATCTCTCTCTCTATCTCTCTCTCTCTCTCTCTCTTGGTTGCTTTCTCTCTATATGGCTATCTATATCTTCTTTATTTTTACTTCTCTTTGTCTCTTGTCTCTCCCTTTCTCTCTACGTCTCTCTCTCTGCCGCATTATTTCTCATTTGCTTTCTCTCTCTCCCTCTCTCTCTCTCTTTCTGTCTCTCTCTTTCTCTCTTTCCGTCTGTTTATGTTTGTCTCCCCTTCTCTCTTCCTGTCTCTCCCTGTCTCTCTCCCCATCTCTGTCTCTCTCTCCCTCTCTCTACACAGTTCTGAGGATCATGGATCAGCCTCGTCTCTCTAGTAATCAATTTTGTCACACGATTCGCCAAACTTATTTTATTTTCCCTTTGAGAACGATGACTTAACTTTTTCGTCCTGAGGGGCTCACTGCAGTACTGTCAAATGTCGTCCCTGTTTCTACCCCTCCAGGTTAATGTTTGGATTTATCTGGGGAAATATTTTTAGCTTTTCGGTTTTTTCCCCTCAATTGTTTCGATTTTTAGGGGAAATTTATGAGTTTTAGGGGAAATTTATGAGTTTTAGGGGAAATTTATGAGTTTTAAGGGAAATTTTTGAGTTTTGAGCGGGTAAATTTCTTTGTGTTTTATTATACTAATTGAATTTATTGAAACAGATCAGATACCTTTATTTTTAACAACTCGTAAGGGATATCAGACTGTGTCGTGTCGGTGTCGTGTCGGTGTCGTGTCGGTGTCTTGTTGTTTTGTTTTGTGTCGTCGTGTCGTGTCGTGTTTATATACCGGAGGGAGTATGACAACTCTTTCCTCACCGCGCCTCTTCTCATACACGGACGGCCACAAGACTGATCCAAACTTTAGTGTCTTCAATGATATTTCTCTTTACAACTTTTTTCATTTTCACGAAACTATTCAAACACCCTTTCTTATCTCCCTTCTTTCATCTCCCTCTCTCTCTCTCTCTCTTCTTCTTCTTCCTCCCTTCCTCTCTCTCCCCATCCCTCCCACCCTTCCTCCCTTCCTCTCTCTCCCCCTCCCTCCCTTCCTCCCACTACACACAATAAACTCCCCCAACCGCGTCTCTTGACTCCCCCCAGAACAGGTATTGGAATAGTTTAGTCTCGGGTACTGACTGGAGACGAGTGTTGTAGTGTCCTATAGTAACAACAACATTATTAACAACATCAACAATGACAAAAACAACAACAAAAACCTCAACAACAACAACATTAACAAAAACATCATAATCAACAACATCAAAAACAATGACAAAAAAAAACAACAAAAACCTCAACAACAACAACACAGACAAAAACAATAACAAAAACAGCAACACTGAAATTCTTCCCATGACATAAATAAAAATTAATTAAACACTACAATTTTCCCATAATAATAATCCCCTTAACACCCAGGACCATCCACCACCACCCAGGACCATCCACCAACACCCAGGACCATCCATCAACACCCAGGACCATCCACCACCACCCAGGACCATCCACCAACACCCAGGACCATCCACCACCACCCAGAACCATCCACCACCACCCAGGACCATCCACCACCACCCAGGACCATTCACCACCACCCAGAACCATCCACCACCACCCAGACCATTCACCACCACCCAGGACCCACCACCCAGACCATCCACCAACACCCAGGACCATCCACCACACCAGACCATCCACCACCACCCAGGACCATCCACCAACACCCAGGACCATCCATCAACACCCAGGACCATCCACCACCACCCAGGACCATCCACCACAACGCAGGACCATCCACACCACCACCCAGGACCCATCCACCACCACCCAGACCATCCATCAACACCCAGGACCATCCACCACCACCCAGGATCATCCACTAATACCCAGGACCATCCACCACCACCCAGGACCATCCACCACCACCCAGGACCATCCACCACCACCCAGGACCATCCACCACCACCCAGGACCATCCACTACCACCCGGGACCATCCACCACCACTCTTAACATACACACGTTCATTTAGTTTGAGGCAAGAACTCAATTGGGTCGTTTGGGCATGGTAGAGAAGCCGGTGTGGTGTGGTGTGGTGTGGTGTGGTGTGGTAGGTGGTGTGGTATGGCATGGGTGGTAAGGAGTGGGTGTGGTGTGGTGTGAGATGGGTGGCATAGGATAGGTCATCAGTGCCACCTAATGATATCTTCTACACCTGGGGAAGCCTTAATGAACCCCACAGGTATCCGTCAGGTAATGAATCACACCTGAACTGTCTCTTCTCTTCATATAAATCATCTTACCTTCACCGACTTATTTCTTAATTAAGGTATGTTGTTACAGGTAAGTCTCTCTCTCTCTCTCTCTCTCTCTCTCTCTCTCACTTTAGTTTTAACTCTATTTTATGACCTAATAATTTTTGAGGGCGATGCTTCCGTTGTACAGTTTACCAACACCAGCATCCTGTAGTGCTAGTGCTGTAGTGTACACTCTTCATCCACCACTGTGCATCCTTCATCCACCACTGTACATCCTTCATCCACCACTGTACATCCTTCATCCACCACTGTACATCCTTCATCCTCCACTGTACATCTACCATCCTACATGTACAGTCAGTCAACACAGTATCGTGTCTGTCTCTCAGTCAGGTAACACTTAATCTATCAGAGCTTCAAGAGTCAGGTGAGGTCATTATCCTCAGGTAACATACCGGTGATTGGAGAAACGAAAGGTTAGGTTAGTTTAGTTTAGGTTAAGTCACTTCCGGTTATGTTAGGTTAGGTTAGGTTAGTTTAGGGATTATTCGTCATTTAAAATATGAAGGGAAGAAATGACAAAGAGGTGGATTTTAAACTATCAAGTCATTATCAGGGTAGATAGTTCCCTTTAGCCATTGTTACTACTATCATTACGACAACAGGTACAACTTCTAGTCCTGCTGCTCCATGTACTACTTCTACTAATACTATTAAGAGACAAATACAAAATACCATATTGTGGAAATTATCAAAACTTTCATAAGCAAAAATATCAAAAGGAAAGTTGTTTTTAATCATTCAAGTCAGACCAACACGACTCTCCCAGATGCTCAGTTGACTTCCTTGTAAGAGGGAGAGAAAGAAAGATCAAGTCACACTCATCCAAAAGTCAAAGACCTCCGAGGCACTTGAGAATGAGAGAGACGAGTTCGTTGACAAAACCAGAATCGTTTAGAAGTGAGAGGAATTCACTCAGGCAGTCATGAATCCCTTGTGTAGTGAGGAAGGATTTATAGTCTTAGTCCTGCAGTCATTATTAAACACTCACTGGGGCTCAAACCTTCTGGTGTGACACGTATGATGGAAGACACTTCAAGGGAACACAAGGTAAAATGACAGCAATAATGTCACCTATTATGAATATTTTGTTTTAATGTTTTATGAAGTGAACAAACAGATGTCAAGTGTTAGGATATATTTACAAAGTTCATTTTATATTCCAGGTTACATTGTAGATCCTTAATTAATGTTGCATAAACATTAGTTATTTTGGGTCGACTGTTCACACTGTTTATATCGTGTACCTCAAAATAGACCACACAATAACTTTCTTTTGGTAATTTCAGGAAACTACAGGTGCGTTAACTAATGACGAACAAGCTAATTCTGCGTTATTATTCCCTCAGTATTTAAATCTTCATCCACTGCCTAAGAAATTACTAAATTACATTCTTACCTTCAGCATTAATTATTCACTGTAGTAAGTAATCCAATCCAGAGTGTAACTTACTGATAACACTTATCTTTTACAAACTTTAATATCATCCACTGTAGGTGCAAGGTCAGAGGTAGGTCTGGAGGCTACTGTCGGTGCAGGTCAGTGGTGGATCTCGAGGCTACTGTAGGTGCAGGTCAGTGGTGTTTTACTGTAGGTACAGGTCAGTGGTGGGTAAAAGTAGGTGCAGGTCAGTGGTGGGTAACTGTAGATGCAGGTCAGTGTTAGGTCTGGAGGCTACTGTAGGTGCAGGTCAGTGGTGTGTCTCGAGGCTACAGTACTTGCATGTCAGTGGTGGGTTACTATCAAATACTGTCAAGAGGTGTGAACAGCTTCCATATGGAGAGGATCTTTAATTGAAGTCTAATGTGTCACTTCACAGAGAGAAGGACGATGCATGAGGGGAGCAGGTCGCACCTGCTTGCATGACAGTCCTTGGATAAAAAAACCCGCATGAGAAGCTACGTGCTGAGGGGGTAATATGTCATGCACGGACCTTCTTAGGCAACTCTTGCGTGTGTTCAGGTGTTCCGTGTGTTTAGGCGTTCCGTGTGTTTAGCTGTTGCGTGTATTCATGCGTTCCGTGTGTTCAGGTGTTCCGAGTATTCATGCGTTCCGTGTGTTCAGGTGCTCCGTGTATTCATGCATTCCGTGTGTTCAGGTGTTGCGTGTATTCATGCGTTCCGTGTGTTCAGGTGTTCCGTGTGTTCAGGCGTTCCGTGTGTTTATGCGTTCCGTGTGTTCAGGTGTTCCGTGTGTTCAGGTGTTCCGCGTGTTCAGGCATCCAGTGTGTTTAGATGTTGCATATGTTCAGGCGTTCCGTGCGTTCAGCTGTTCCGTGTGTTCAGGTGTTCCGTGTATTCATGCGTTCCATGTGTTCAGGTGTTCCGTGTATTCATGCGTTCCGTGTGTTCAGGTATTCCGTGTATTCAGGCGTTCCGTCCGTTTAGGTGTTCCATGTGTTCAGGAGTTCCGTGTGTTTAGGCGTTCCGTGTATTCAGGTGTTGAGCGTATTCATGCGTTCCGTGTGTTCAGGTGTTTCGTGTGTTCAGGTGTTCCGTGTGTTCAGGTGTTCCGTGTGTTCAGGCATCCCGTGTGTTTAGGTGTTCCGTGTGTACAAGTGTTCCGTGTTATAGTATTCCGTGTGGTCAGGTGTTCCATGTGTTACGTGTGTTCAGGTGTTCTGTGTATTCAGGCATTCCGTGTGTTTAGGTGTTCCGTGTGATCATGTATTCAGGTGTTCCATGTGTTCAGACGTTCCCTGCATTTAGGTATTCTGTGTGTTCAGGTGTTCCGCGTGTTCAGGTGTTCCGTGTGTTCAGGTGTTCCGTGTTATAGTATTCCGTGTGCTCCGATGTTCTGTGTTACGTATGTTCAGTTGTTCTGTGTATTCAGGCGTTCCGTGTGTTTAGGTGTTCCGTGTGTTCACGTATTCAGGTGTTCCATGTGTTTAGGCGTTCCGTGGGTTAAGGTGTTCCGTGTGTTCAGGTGTTCCGTGTATCTAGGTGGTCGGTGTGTTTAGGTGTTCCGTGTGATCAGGTGTTCCGTGTTATAGTGTTCCGTGTTCAGGTGTTCCGCGTGTTTAGGCGGTCAATGTCTGAGGAGTAATGCAGACACACGTTTTGTGCCCTAATAAAATCAGTGTGTGTGTGTGTGTGTGTGTGTGTGTGTATGTGAATACAATAATATGAAGCACCTTAATACTAAAAGACCCATTTTCTTATATAATCATGTACTGTATTATTTTCTTGTCATACGCACAACTCTTACACCTACATGGGGCTAAATGGCTCCCTTAAGCTAGTCTGCCATTGGGTTGTGCTTGTAGCGTAGTATTTCTAAGGCAGACGTCGAAATTTAACTTAACCTGACGGGCTCCCTCTAACTGAAGGTCTTCCGTCTTATGCGGCCTGTGAGCACACGAGACCTCAGTCGATATGAAGAGTATTTTATTACAATGTATCCAAAACTTTACCAGGATGTGCAAATAACATCTGAACGTAAATACGAAGTAAACACAGAATAAATAAACACATAAGTTACTTGAAAGCACATAACACCTAAGGACAAGGAACACATCAACACAGCAACACCTCAAACATCTCAACGACCTCAACAGAAAAAAACTCAAACAAGAAACACTATAAGAACAAGAAACATATCAACATAGCAACACCTCAAACAAGGTACACCTCAACACACAAGAGCAACTCAAACAAGGAAAGTTTCAATGCAAAAGAACACCTAAACACAAAAAAATGAAACGAGAAACACCATAATAACAAGGAACATATCAACACAGCAATACCTCAAACAAGGAACACCTTAACCCATAGGAATACATCAACAAGAAACATCTTAAAACACAGGAACACTTCAACAGGCAACATGTCAACCCATGCAAGTTACCCAAAGCAGTAAACATAAGCACGACACATTGAAAACTCAGACCTAAAGCAAGTGAGCGAGTGACTTTGTGTTACGTATTGGTGGTACGGAACTACAGGGGATTTGGGTCCTATAAAAAACAGCTGATAATACAGGTACAAAGATTGTTATTAGTGAATGATATTTATATTGATGACTGTTCCTCATAACAACCAACACCGTCTTATTTCACTCTGGCAAGATACGATACTAAAAGCACATACATTTCCTAATCACCCCAGAGGTTCAAGATGGTATACTGTACTCTGCTTAAATAAAAATATATGACTGACGATAAAAGTACATACGATAAACAAGAATAATTCACAATTACTTAAAAAAACAAAACAATACCACGACCACCCAACAGATATACAATAACACCTTTCTCCTTGTAGTAAAATTAGTAGAAAAACTACTACGAAACAATCACACACCACTTACTGAGTAGAATTAATGACAGTCATGTGGCCGCAAATATAGCGATATAAGTGGCTACGAAAAAGTTACGATGGTATTTACTTAGGCAGCAAGTCAAGATGATGTCGCATCAATGAGGACAACTGCATGAGCTGTTCAATGGTCTGGAGACAGTCAAACGTCCTTTAACATTACGAAATGCAAGACCCTACAAATAGGATACAACAACCCCAATCACAACTATTCTGTTAATGACAACTTCCTGGATACTGTCGATAAATTAAAATCTGTAGGCGTTGTGACAGATCAATCAATCACTTGAAGGCGACGCAACAAGTGGGGGGGATGCCCCAGCAGTAATAATAATAATAATAATAAAAATATATTTGGGAATTATAAAGCGTACCTTTGAATACAATGATAAGAAAATGCTTCTTATTGTATGGATTTTTGTATTCAGGCATGGAAACCCTACCTCCAGAAAGATCTAACACCCATAGAAAAGGTGCAACCAAGATGATTCTTTAACTATGCCATCTCGATTATCCAAGTAAACTAAGGGCCTCAAGACGAACAACTATTCAGAAAAAAGCCCAATAGAACAGATCTCATTAAAACAATTAAAATCTTGAAAGGGACAACCCAAAGGGACAACTTCAAGCTCACCAAGCTATTATGCAGAACGAACACAAGGAAATACTTCTTCACATAGAGTGACAGAGAGTGATAGATCTATGGGACGTTCTCCCAGCTCAAGCCGTGGAATCGAGAACAGTACTGGGCTTCAAAATAGCCCTAGACAAAATTAACAAGATCAATGGAGGGATCCTAGACAGGCCACTGGTCTTCCCTTGACTTGGCCGTTAGGTAAAGAAGAGGCACACAATAAACTACCCCATATTAAGGACAGCCACGGGTCTTAAAGGACACGACAGAGCACGGCACCTCCAGATATCTTGAATTACGGATACAACAGCCGAGGACACCTGACTATGTTAATCATTTACTGCTGTTCATTTTACACTTGGAGCACCACTACTACAATTATATGTTAATATTACTTAAGAAATATAAAACAAAATCTGTCCTGAAAGGTATATTACCTTTTTTATTGGAGATGAAAGATATTTTTTCAGTTACGAGAAACTTCACCTCCTTGAGCGTCAGTCTGAGATTTTTACAAGTCACTGTTCTTCTTCAACTATAAGTCTCTTGGTGATAATTTATCCTCTGTTATGTGCTCTATTCAAAATGTTCCAAGTTTTTACAAACTGGAGTCGAGTACAAGAGATTTTGTTTTGTTTCTTCTGAGCGAGAAAACACACGTTTATGACGTCATCAGCCAGGCTCGCTCTCATTGGTCGGAAGTTCTTGTCGAAAAAATTTGAATTTGGTTCATTATTGGAAATATTAATTAATCTTTAAAGCTTTAAAATCAGGTTATTACGGAAAGTATGCACCTGTGCCCGGATAGGCTATTTACCGCAAAAACAAAACCCAAACCCAAACTGGCAACTACATGTTGGTTATGTCCATGTTTCATAAGATCAGGAATAATTGTTTAATATTCTGTATGTACTTTATATGCCTTCACTGACTTACTCTTTATAATAGCTCATGTTCTATTCTTTCTTAATTATGATTCATAAAACTACAAGCATAG